>NC_057779.1:5555197-5809752 GCF_014825855.1 Bombus pyrosoma | reverse complement strand
GACGAGTCTCGAGTATTATTTCTGGTATTCGTGTATACCGCTGTTATCCGATGAGAGGAGGGCCGCGGAGGTGGCACGCGGAAAGTGAAGCGGAAAGGGCACCACAGAGTCATCGTTGTACACGATAACGCCACCGGTCCCTCGTTACGTCGAAAAAATCTCGACGAAGAGAACCGGTGTGTGAAGTCGAGTTTTACCTACGCCCATGTACTTCACGCGTCAGTGATTCCTGTTTACAGAACCGACTGAGGGGGTGGGCGGGAAATGAAGAACGCGAAAACGCGAGCGAAGAGAAACAAGGAAAATTGCAAGGGAAAATGGGAGAGGGTGTAAACGAGGAAGAGGATGCAAAAGGGGAAGTATCCAACGCATCCTCTCGCACCCCCGCGCCCACCAGAGCCAGCGTCCCCTCGCCCCAATTACCGTGCCCATCGCTCGCACCACCTCGTCCACGCTCGTAATTTGCATCCGACCTCTATTTCCTTCATAGCCGTCAAACTAAATGCCTCTTCCGAAATCGTCGAGGGAAACTAAGGATCCGGACACTCGGCAATCTTGCACGCCTATGGTAACGTGGGGGATGATGACGAAATTGTTAGAACTAGAATTTACTTAACGTTCCAGAGTATCAACGTACAGTTAACGTTGTACAGAGAAAAAGAGAGAGACAGAGAAAGAGAGTAGCAGACGAAATAATGATCGAAGGAAGAAATTACATATATGCTGAACTGGAATATATGTCCTGAAAAGGAGATTGTTGATACTCACGAGGCACACGATCAACGAGGATCAGGCTCTCGGTTAGGAGACGTCGACTCCTGGATCGTCGACCGACGAGCATCCTATACTCCGATTCCCCTGTTCCACGAGTCCTGGCGTCGAGGACCTGGATGATCCTCCCGTTGTCACTCCCGGCAACACCCACTTTCTCCTCTGGCCTCGTAACCTCGAGGGCCACTTTTCCTTCTCTCCCTTGCCACCGTCACCGAACGAGGCGCAGCACTATTCTGACAGCACCACCACTACTACCACCACCACCACGATATGAGTCTCGGCTACCAACGGGCACCACCACGATAGAAAGCCACCACCACCGCCACGACCACCACTACCACTGCCACTCGCCACCACGAGTAGCACAGGCACAGCAGCTCGTCGTATCGCCTTGATACCGACGATCAGTTCGCAAACCAGTTACACGGCATTTACCCTCTTTTCCTGTTCAGAGTTATCCGCGATTAATTTTCGTGAATACTCATCGAACCACCCTTTTTAAACGCGGCGCGATCGTGTCGTTGTCAAATGTCATTAGTCACTATTCGCGTTGACACGACGCGTGACCATCGACGAGGAACCCTCTAAACACGAGTCACGCGCGGCAACCTACGAGCATAGGATGATTCCGTAGCTCGCTGCGGAAACTCCACCGTATGAGCTGGCCTATCTACGCGCCTGTTTGTTCTCCCAAGCCTCTACCCCTTCACGTCCCCTCTGCGCCGCCTTCTGGCCAGTCACGACAGAAATGTATGCGCGTTCCTGACACACGCGTGTCCGTGACACGTCCCAGCATGCGCTCCTCTACGCGCGCCTCGTATAGCACGCGCCCGAATTCAGCCGAATTCGTTCGACTACAGCCGGTGTCGCTGCTATCCCCATGACTTCTAGGGAGTTTATGTTTGAAAAGATCTATCCAAGGAAGCGGAGATACTCCGTCGTTGGCGCTGTACATATTTTTCAATTTCAAAATTCAAGAAGGAAAAATTAGCGGTTGAAGGTAATTAATTGTATGGAGGAAAGAACGATAATGAAAAATTTGTTACCGAAATGTTTTCGTTTCATTACTTATTTTATTATGGAATACATTATGTAATTAGTTAATATTATAAATTACATTCATAATTTTACTATCTACTGGTTATCGTGGTTCTCTTACACAATGATTTACCAACTAATAGTATTAGTGAATTGACATGTAAGTTATAGGTTAGCATTAGTAATTTGTAATACGTGACTTGTAAAATTTCACTATTTATATTAGTTCAATTGTGCAAAAAGACTCTGTTTCCACCTATTTTCCTTCTATTATTGACATTTATAGAACGTATAATATACGTATACAAATATGTATGATATTTCTTCTACATTTGGTGTCAAGAATCCTATGCAAAGTCAGTTTGTATACGCTCTAGGGATTTTTATTCAGTGTATGATACTAACCTGTGAGTAACGTGTAAATGCGTTTGTTTTGCTTTTTATTCCCAAAATTCGTCTTTGCTGGAAGTTTACGATGGTCATAAAAGCTTCAATATCGTGTGCCCGTGTCGCATCTATTAAAATCATAAATGAATTTTGTATGAATAAGTCGGAAATATTGTTGCTCTATGAATCTTACGGTGGCTTTAATTAAACTCTGTTGATAATGCAGTTGGAAACTGTGACTATCTTTTGATTACTGTTTAATGTTATAGGATGACTACACGGTGTGTTCTTCACGACGCGATTCTGCGTTCAAGGTTAGATCTCACTACTGGCCTTTTTTCAAAAGATCGTAACCGCCGCGAATAAATACGGTCAGCATACAGAATAGTGTCATGGCGCGGCAACAATGACGGAAAGTGTGTTCCTCACCGACGAATTCGGTACTAAATTTAATATGTGGGGCCGCTTCCGTTATAAAGGCTTGCTAATACTATTCCTGATTAATGTGATTGCGTTTCAATGTTTTATATGTAAGTATTTCTTTACTATTGTACGTAGAGTTGTGCATACACCTCCATCTTCTACGACAGATGAACTGTCATGAATGTAAAAACGCATGACACATAAATTTGATATGTTATCACAGTTCCTACGCATGTTGCCCGCGATATTCGAGTAAAGTCCATGTAGAACGTAGAGTACCTTATATTTTATTATTATTATATGTCATATATTTGCATTTTATCGATAATATACAAGAATATATTATAGGATGTAATATATTAGTCATTCTTCTTTTCTCTAATCATTTTTCATCATTAAATAAACAGATCTTGTCTAAATATTAAAAACTGCGATTAATCTTTATTAATTTGCATTCGAATTATAAGTTATTTTCTTGTAATGATGTGTATCAATATTTTTGTCAAAAGATTATCAAGAGAGCTATAAATGGCGAGAGTTAAGGAATAAGTTGGAATCACTAATGACCGAGCAACGAGACCTGTATGTGTTAACGTATAGCGTAATTAAGAGGCTGGAGGGGCATGGCGTGTTCAGTGTAAGGAATCAGGAACCTGCCGAGAAGCCTATGATTTATGCCATTACCCCTACGTTTGCCAGGCCTGTGCAAAAGGCAGAGCTGACCCGGTTGTTGCAAACGTTTCTTCATATACCCAACTTCCACTGGATTGTCGTCGAAGACGCGGGGAAAAAGACCAAACTCGTTGCGCGACTTTTAGAAGATAGCGGTTTACTTTATACCCATTTGGCTGTGGCAACCCCGCCGAATTATAAGTTAGGGCGAAATGACCCGAATTGGAAGAAGCCACGTGGCGTCGAACAACGAAATGCAGCGTTACAGTGGCTTCGGGAAAATCGCAGGCCGACCGACAAAGGCATAGTATATTTTGCTGACGACGACAATACGTATTCGATTAAATTATTTCACGAGGTAAGAACATTAACAATAGCAATCGGTCCAGTCACGAAATCGTTACATAACTTTTGTGTGTTCCAGATGGAAAAGATACAGAAGGTCGGTGTGTGGCCTGTTGGTCTAGTCGGTGGTTTGATGGTAGAGAAACCAATATGTGATAACGCTACTAATAAAGTAATCGGTTTTAATGCTGCGTGGAAGCCAGAGCGACCGTTTCCATTAGATATGGCGGGTTTTGCCATCAATTTGCGACTTTTATTGGAAAATAAAAATGCCGCTTTTTCATACGACATTCAGGGTGGTTATCAGGAGAGTGAAATATTGTCACAAATTGTCAGTAGAGATGAACTAGAACCGTTAGCAGATTGTTGCACAAAGGTATTTATTGATTGTTTTCTTTTTATGTATTTCATGGCATAAATCAAATAATTACTTATGTCTACAGGTGTACGTATGGCACACACGAACAGAGCCACCACAGTTAAACGTGGAGCAACTATTGATAAAGAAAGGTAAACGTTCGAATGTAGGTATTGAAGTGTAATAAGAAAATTAGACTGTAATTTGCTATATTTTGATACAGCGATATTAAGTTTGATAGTAAGATATTCCCATCATGATATTAAGTTTTTGAATCTCGAAAGAAAAATTAATTTTATATACGCTTTTTATCATTCGCATTTAACCATGTACTTTTTAAATTGAGGAACAATGCGGTGCCATATAACGGGTAGCCGCTTATAGCTGCATATTCAGTAAGGATATAGAATGTACATATGACACTATTGCATTCTATATATCCTACATTTTACATAGAATATGCTTATCGATAGTATGCATGATAACATAATGGCCTGGGTTACATACTATTGTTAAGCATCGCTTTATTTTATGAATCGATAATTTTTTATATTGTTGAAAAAATGGTATATAGATGAATAAAATTTTTCGTGTAAAAAAATGAAATGATAATGTAGACGTGAATCATTTGACCTTGAAAATGTTCTTTATCCTTTATTAGTCGAGTACGTTTCCTTGACGCGTACAGAAAAAGCATACATAAAAAATATGCCTTACCCTACGAATTTTAATAATGTTTCGTAATAATATTCTTTAAAATGGAAGATGCGCAGTAATACTTTTCGTGGGAAGCTACTTGGGTTACGGATTTTGGCAACGAATATAAAATAGCTAGATAAACGTGTCTTTTCTTCCTCATCGAATCATCGATTCTTGACTCGATAAAGGCTCGAAAATACTGCGTGACAATTACAATGAACAATCCACTATCTTTTTCTCCTTTTTTTTCCGGAGTAATATATATTCCTTGTGTACCTATAATGTGTACTCGTTGACTTATAAGCTAATAAGTACTATATATTTGGCAAAACTCTGTTTACGGTACGTAAAAAAGCTACCCTGCAGAAAGTGTGTTCGCAGGTAAGGGAACGATGACTCTTTTTAATTTCTTTTTCTTTAGGTAGAGGTACAATTATCTTAAATAAATATACACACATCGATTATTTTTTTCAGTTTACTTTTTCTTCTTTTTTTTTTGCGAACACACCTTCCAACTTCACATACAACATTCTAAACTTAGCGAACCCTCCTAAACTTATTTCCAATATTTTCTTAAAGATTAGGAAAAACGTTTACAAGCATTTACAAAAACTTATCACATTTTAACTGCGTTTTCTTGAAAAGCCATCTTACACATTAGGACAAAATCGGCATTATTTTAATATTATCGGATATAATAATATATAATGTATATGGCAGCTTTCGATTGTTCTTTTTTCTGAAACAAAAAGATTCGAATCCCTGTTACAAATGTCAAGTGTTAATCTAGTGCTCAAAGGGAGAAAAGTTTACTTAGCCGAATCGAAGATATCGCTGCTTCGATCATACTATACATACACAGTAGAGAGACTTAATTGTCGAAAGATACATTTGAGACTTATTAAAACGTCATCGCGGTCGACATATCGAATACAACTTCTTTCGGTAACATTTCTTTTAATTTTCGTATTTTACAGCTTTTTAAGTATACTGTTCTCTAACTGTATCAATAATCCGATCGTGATGATACATAATCTTATCGATTACAATTTCATCGCGGAAGCTAACCAATTCTCGGTTAGATTACTTTCTTACATACAGGGTAACTACATAGGATACATAAAATACTAATAACAAAAAAAAAAGGATGTAAAAATGACAGAGATACTGGGGCTGCTCTTGCACGCGATGCCTCGACGATGTAATCTTTACATTGCGAGATATAAATGATAAAAACTATCACGATAAATTAGGATGCGAATAAAAGAAACAATATTTCACGCAAATGATGTTCACTTTGAAGTAAAAAACACAACTACGTATTAACTAATCGAATAAACGTACGGCTCGTAACCAATACATCAGTCATGTTGGTTGACACGGCAAGAATATATATAACCATACTAAAAAGTCGAGCGGCAGAAATATTTTTGTAAAAGTTTGTTCATGGCTAGAGGAAACACGTGGCGGTAAATCTTGTCAAAAGATACGTAAACGACGAAACAAAATTTAAAACCGTTTATTAGTCTGAATTATTTGATCGTCACTAATAATCGGTACGATTCGTTTTCATAAGGTTACGCGCTTAAAGGAATCAGTCTTTGAAATCAAGTCATATAACCACGAAATTGATAATTCGTCGTTTAGAATCGTGCCGAATATAATAAGATGCAGCATGTCTGTGTTTGTGAATCTGGAACATATAATACAACTTCTAGTCGAAAAACATACATGAATGGAACGTGTCGAGGAAATATGATAAATTTTAAAAGTATATATACACAGATCAGAGGTTCTTATAGGATACTGAACCTCGTTGAGACTGAGAGAGAGAAACGTAACCTATTCCGTCCGTTTCTACTTCGTTCGCAAAACTTCTTAAAACTTCAGTTTCTTATTTCTATAATAATCGTTACACCATGTTCCTTCTATTAACGTAGAAGAAACGATATAGAATAGGTAAACCGTTCCTTCTTTTTTAGTTTCGTGCTGTGCACACGATAACACAGTACTACCCAGCGTACTAGACTGTGAATATCTAGAGGGTGCCTCGAAGCAATGATCACTAATTATCGACCAACTTCTACCAATTTCGCGATTAATTTTGTACATGCTTTCTTCTCGTTTAAGCGATCTATCTACCTCCTCCTTCTTGCAATATTCGCTAAGTTACATTATATCGATAGTTTCCTCTTTTCCCCAATGTGATCTTGGATTACAATACGTTTCGTACTTTACCATAGATCGTAGATTACAATTATTTTTCATACGCTTTGGTGACTACATTGGCGAGGAAGGGAAGAAAGTGAGATATATTTTTCTTATACACACAGAACTATCGCGACTGATGAGAAATCATGTAGATGAATTTTGTATCGAGAAAAATCGGTAATGTGCAGGCTTACGGATAAATGCTACAATCTTTTTGTCCTACCTTCCAGAAGGAAGGACGGACGAGAATATACGAGCGAATTTATCGCGTCGATCTTTGAAAATTCCGCGAATGAAGCAGACGAATACGATTTTGTATTATTTGATCGCGGTGAGATGGCGCGTCGTGTCTCATCTAAGAAACGGAAACCGAGGTGTCACTCTGAACACGTCTCGTTGCTCCACGTTCCCGCGCAAGTCCCGAGTAGAGTCGCGAATCGTTTTGAAATTCGAATTCGTCAAAGGAGAAGATTCTTAGCAACCGCGAAACTCTGTTTCCCGCGTGTACGTTTCGGGATATACGGGCTTATCTGTTGTTTTTCGTATCGTTCGAGAACACTTCGGCCAGAAATGGTGTTTCCATGGTTGATTTACAATCTAGTACGCCGGAAGAATATCTAGACCGCTGAATCCTTGCCGACGAAACCAGTTTTTGAGACGGATCTTTTCCCGTCAAACGTGACAGATGTCTCCCGGCGAAGACCCGAGTCGATGATCGGTGTGATTTTCTTCTCTTCCTTCAATGGTTCCTTCTCGTCTCTAAAATGTTTCAATAGAAAAAGTGGGGTTATAAATGGAAGACTATTTATCAGCTGGTTGTTATACGGTTAATTTCTAGTACTGGGCATAAAAGAGAGCATGTCGAGATGCGGCGCGTGGTGCAACATCGAATAATACGCATAATGCATGCCATCACTCGTTAGTATTGTGTATTTGCAATTGAAGTATCGTATCTTCGTTCTTCGTCGCGTGTTATATGATATACGACGAAATGACAACGTACAACATCAAGAATAAATGTAACTAAAGTTTGCATGATGGGGAACATTCACGAAAAAGGTAAGTGAATTGAAATGTCATTAAATTATTCGTACATTTCGTAGTACATAACAGTGTGCGATATTTACGACTGAAAAATATTCCTGTCTCCACGGTAACGTTTTCCACGAGGCAATGAAATTGAATTACCTACTTTCTCAAATCCACGGTTGAATAGAACAGGGTAAATTAGAGTGAATAGTGGTGAGTATGCTACGTAGTTAACGGGCAATTAATATCACTTCAGAGTGTTGATATCTCATGCAGCATAGCCAAAGCACGGGCGAATAATGGCGATAGTTTATGCAGCGCGCATAAAGAGTGACAGAGATAGAGAAAATAGGTAAGCGTTAAATGAACTGAACATGGTGAATAATGTACAGTGTTCTTTCGTTCGGAAAGTGGTTGGCGGCAAAATAAATTACATGTAAAAGAAGGATGAGACGAGGAAAGGAAACAGACAAGATCCTTTCATGCTGCAATTCTAGAAATTCAATTTCTTTTATCGACGGACCGTTAGTTTCGTTTCCATTGATGCCATTCTTGAATTACGTATTTGACGTTCCAAGATGTTCACTAGCATCGTGGAGCCGAGGAATAAAAAGAAAAAGAGAAAAAAAAAATAAAAAATAAAAACGGGAAGAATCTAAGAGTGTTAAACAAAGAAAAAAAAAAACAGAAAAAAACATCATGCGAAGTAGAAAGCCGTGTCGGAGCCCCTTCGTGAGAGGCCATGCTTCTTACTGATTTTCACTTATGTATCTCTCTTACATGGCAGTATGTTTGACCAATTTAATGGTATTTTTTCCACTACCCGAGTCTTGGATGGCCGTGACCCCGGCGACATTGGCCATTTTTTGGTCGCAATACGGCAATGGAAACCGCCAACCGTAAAGACTACCGGTAAAGAAAAAAAAAAGAGACAGATGCGAGAGAGTCAAAGTGTCTCCTAATGGCGGGCTAGGTTTTAACGAGTTAACCGGACGATTTAACCACGGGACACTCTACTACCTTTTTGCGGGATAAATATAGTTGCAACTACAAACTTTCGATAAGAACGCTATAAAGGATTTCGATTTGTCGAGTATCCATTAAGTTCGGACTATAAGGGCTCCTCTTCGTGGTCGTTCAGATTTTTATTCCGTTATTCCGTACCCTCGCTATACTATTAAGAATGAAGACTGAGATCGTAGAAAGTCTGGACAATTCGAATTCATGGATCTCAGTAAGGACACCGCATTATTTAGAATGCACACGAATGAATATAGAATAAAACTCACTTTTTAGCAAAATTAAGTAATTATTTAGGTTCAAAAAATTATATGGAAGATAAATTCAAAATATTCTAGTATACGGAACGTACGTCTGATATAAAAGAAATATAATAAGCATTTTTGCCTCATCGAATTTCGATGAAAATCTAATTTAATGCATTTATTTTGCAGTTATTCGAATTAAATTACTTAATTTTACAATATTTTACTTTAATATGTACTCTATATTTTAGTAACGGAGGCTATACACGAAATGAATCCATTAATGAAAAATGAAAAAAAAATCAAAGCAAGATTGAGATATCAAAATTCGAGGATCGTAGCAGGATAAAACATCTATAACCAAATGATATCACAATTATATAAAAATATCTTCTTTCCGATATTCGGACCTATTCTAATGGAATTTTTCAAATAAGAGCTATCGAAATTTTTGTTGTTGAAAACTTCGGTAACCCTATAACGAACCGGTGCTATTTGCACGAATATTCAGGTAAATCTTTCTTGAAACTCGTACACGTTCCGTAAACTAATTTGCACGTTAGTCACGGCTCCAACAGGAATCTCCATTCGAGTCGCAAAAATTCGTTCGACCTCTGTGATGCGAAAGAAAGAGTTTCACGGAGGTTTTTGTAAGTTCGATGGTGGGTGCAAAGTTCGATGACACGGTAAATATAGCGCCAAAGACTTGCCAAAGCACAATGTAAAATATATATATAATGTATATAAGAAAGTCAAGTAAATCGATCTAAATATCGTGAGTATGTAGGTATGTGTAACGCGTATCGAAAGAGTTCGATTGGAATGAGCCTCACCTGCCAAGTTTCGCGTCCTCTTCGTCTACTGGCTTTCGGCGGGAACGTTCACACACGTAATATATGATTCCTGTAATAAAAATTTCATAGAATCATTAAGAAAAGACCGTGAAAAAGATTTTTCTTGAAATTAATGGGCTCGCAACAAAAATGATTCTTGTCCATGTTTCAAAATTAGTTTCAATTTTGATGAATATGTATAACCAGACGATCGTATCTCGTTATAGCGTTAATGAAATTTCAAAATGTTTTATATAAAAAACATAGTTTGTACATGAAACTTTTTATGATAAAAATTTTTAAATACTTTTGTATAGTTATAAGCTTAGCTTCTGGCTAGGAAAATACATTCTCATCTAAAAAATGCAACAATTTGACGAGGACCGTTTTTGTTGCGATTATATTTTATACTAAACTTTTTCTAACTTGATAAAATCTACTTGTCAAAACCGAATTATTCTATATGATCACTTAACGCGAGCTAACGTTGCAATTTCACGTAGAATCACAGTTGCACTTTCAGATAAATCTGCGTTGTAATTTGGAACAAGTTTATGCCGCGGGTAATTCCAAATAAATTCGCGCTGCTATATCAAGCAAATTAACGTTATAATTTCATATAAATCCAGTTTGCAATTTTAGATACGTTCCGGAGGTCGCGAGTGCTAATAAATTCGCGCTGCGCATGCATGTAATGCTATGACGTGATTTTAGAATTTATGTTGAAATTGTGAATAGGTTTATGTTGGGAAATTAGGCGCACGTGTGATACGATTGTTAATAAATTCATTTACACTTTTGCTTCATGTTGCATATACTGTAATTTTCTTAGATATAAATTGCCAAGCTCAATATTACCGTTTCAAATGCAACTGTTATGACTATTACGTTGCAACATTCCGCTATAATTTTATTTCAGCTCGTGTTACAATCTTATGCAATCTAATATTTCTAAATTTTTGAAGAAATTCATATTGCAACTCTTGATAAGTTTGTGACGTATGTGCGGAAAAAATATTCTCACCTGTCTTATGCGCGCAACAGCAGATCACGTCGACCACGACAATAATAATGAATAGTACCGCGAGGACGATACCGATTATGGCTGCGCTTGATATCAGAGGTCCTTGATGATGAACCACAGTTGTGTCTATACCTTGAAGGATAAGAATTATGTATCAGTTAAATATCATAACAGAAAATGTACATTTGTTTGTTTGCAATCCGTTAGTGCAGAAGCATTACTCAAAACGATGTTTGGTGATGATATAAAGAGAAGATCGTTTCCAGTCTAAAGTATACTGTTTTACTATTAATTATAAGTTTACGCATTCAAAAATAAGGTTTGAAAAGTTTCTTGTCACGTAAAAGATATTACGAACTTAGTTAAAAATTAATTCAAAATTGTAGTTTAGTTTTCAGTTTCTTTGAATGTGAAATTTTAATTCAACATATGTTTTAAGATATAATGTAAAATATATGTTTATAGTAATTCTTTCTTTCTTAAACAGTCCTTTTAACAAATATATCTGCCTTTTCATTATTAGTTTTGTATCTTCCTATTAGCTGGTTTACTTTCTTTTATTTTATTCTTAAATAATATTGGTTACATATGAAAAATTAGAATATAGAGATCCTACTTTAGAATTGCGTGTTATAAAATATTCATATACACGAATCATTTATTTTATATCGTATTCTAACATCTTTCCTATTTCCCCACAAAGAAAGTTTCCAAATATGGAGACAACATTTTAGTAAATATTGAATTATAAATAAAATGTATCGCTCGCTCGGCACCGAACTCCATATGTCTGAGAAATCCTACATTCTACATGACAAGAAACCTTCTAAACTTCGCTTCCATCTAAACAAAAACTCCCCTACATTTCGCTTAAGCACTTTCGTGTCCCGCGCGAAGAGACTGCATGTTTCTGGAAGCAATAGAAGCGAATGAGTCTACCGCGAAATTGATATCGCGATCGGGTTTCCGTCTCGAGACCTAGGCACATCACCAAACACGTTACGCGAACGATTAATTTTAGTCTCCTGAAAAGAAAGAAGATCGGCGGGGGGTTTTGGGGAAGTGCCAAAAATCCGTTTTCATCAAAGCGTAGACACGTAAGGAACCAAGAGAACTAAACACACGCACACCAAATCAAACCAAAGCGAACCAACGTATGTACATACGTATATGTGTATACCAATGAAAGAATGATATCGGTTGTCGAATAAGCGATAAAAAGAAGCGTGATTAAGGAAGAATTTTTAAAAAAGAAACGAACAAATATGTATAAAAGTTAGAGAAATAAATATGAAAATCAAGAAGAAAAATGAACTAGATAATTAAATGAAATAGCTGGTGCACAAAGATACATGTGTGATACCAAGCGCGAAAATATAGCGGAACGGAAGAGCGACAAAAGGGTGCGGTAGTCCCTTCTGTCGGACCGGACGTAGAGATATGGGTGCTGAGAAAGCTCAAGGAAGGGGGAAGAAAGCTTCATTCGCTACCTTTCTCTCCCGATGTTAGTTTCTACGCGTCACTAGTCTAAATGTGCTACCTCCACACACATAAAGCTCTTTTAATATTTTTTTTCCACTGAGTGCCTCTTGCTCGCTCTCTCTCTCTCTCTCTCTCTCTCTCTTTCCCTCCCTCCCTCTCTCTCTTTCTCTTTCTCAAACATACACACACACGCTCGCTTTTTTGGCTTCAAAAAGTCAACAGAGAGGGACTACTACGATATATATGTATACTTAGCAGATGTATGATACATATTACGCCCGTCGTTCGACTCTTCTGATGTGCTTCAATATATTTACCGTTCACTTTCGGAGCATGTCGCATCCCATCGTGTACATTTTTGCTCGTATTTCTCCCAAAAATCTTAATTTTTCTTTCGCCCTTCGTTTCTCAGTTTTTCGGTGAAACAGGTGGGCGGAAAATGAACGAGACGGCCGAGAAAGAAACCATCTCAAATTGATCAGCCCGTTTCGCTCGAGTTCTCTTTATCTTTCTCATCGCTGGGTCTTAACCCCTTAATGCTTATGTGTCGTCGCGGTCTGATCACCGAAGCGGATGATTCAATTTATGGTGCGTCGTCTTTTAGACTGTTCGTTTGATGCTGCTAATGTTTTCTGATAGACATTGATGAATGAATAGACTGTTCGTATGAACGGTTCCGATCCATCGATCGGTTCTCCGAACAGGCTGTGTTCACTGTCATCTTCTTTGCCAGTTCTGTTCTTTATGCATGCGAGTGTAAATTCGAATTTTCTTGACGACTGCTTACTGGACTGACATTTATTCCTGTTGGATGGTTGGTCGTCGAGCAATATCATTATTTTATTGTAGAAGATCAATAGGAAAACGTACTCTTTCAATTTTTATCTAGCCCTCTATGACGTCACGTGCTTTTTTGTTCTTTGCGAATAATCAGACGCTTTGGAATTTGTTTAATAAACAGTGTATTATTTTGAATAAAATACGATATCCAGATATTTAAATCCCAATTAATTATAAGAATTCGAAGATTTACGAGTTCACGTACTTAGGTATAGCTCATTAAAGGAGCACGTTTTCGCTTCCAGCAGATAAGAACTTTAGCGATTAGACGTTTTTATTCTGTTCCAGTGCGTTACTTCGTTACGATTATTTTCCTTGTCGTTCTCCTTTCTTACGCTCGTGCCGACAGGAACCTTCACTTCTGATCCTCTTTACGATACAACCAGTTCATTGCAATCATCCCTTGAACCAAATTTCACGGTACGCGATTTCATAATTTGTTATACCGATAAGAACATCCATTTGTAATCCTCTTTACTCCCTAAAATACAAAAACTTATCCGCAATTATCTTGTAATCTAATTTTGTAAAATAAAGGCCGATGATTTTTAACATAAAATTCAATCGTCGCATCAAGGGGTTAAATCTCGTAGAACCAACGATATTCCTAATTTCTTCTTTTCATCCTATCAACAATATTTTCTATTTGTCTCTTATCTCTTATTTTGTCTTCGGTTACGGTGTACTCAACAATCTCCACAGCGAAGCGGAAACAATTTGATGGTGGCTTCTTTGCTGGCTGATTCATTTGGTATTGTATTCCTTGAACACTCACATATATATTTCCATACTCATATTTACAATAAGTGTTTTCCACAGGTGAAACGATAAAACGTTCGCCCTCGTTATAAATACGAATGTATATATATATATTATATAGTATATTAGGCACTAGGCTAGCACATAATCCTTGCACGTAAGAATGTTTATTTCTCTTCTAGACATCTTTCATATACATATAATATTTATATGTATATATATATATATATACGTTTGTACATATACATGTGTATGCTGTATACATATCGCAATTTAATATATATATATATTCGTCGGCAATTACACGCGAATACCGCGAATCCTTTTAAAAACGCTGGATCTGATCGCGAAACGCGTTCCTTTTCAATCTTCTTCCTTTTATTTAATCGAACAAAGAGAAACGAAATGGCGCTCGAAAAACAGTGCACGCACTTCAGTCCATGGTTTTTCGTTTTCTCCTCGGTCTGCGTTTCATCCTCTTCAGTTTTATACGGCGGTCAACGAGTCGAGTCAGTGGAGATAAATAAAATATAGAAACGTGAAACACCTGATAAATAGCAATTCGATCGACAAACTCTAATTAACTGATGCTTAAAACGAACTAGTATTATACTAAAATCTTTGAAGAAATTTCTACTTATGATTTTTTAATTTTATTCCCTTGAAACTTAAAATGGATGGTATCTTCCTTCAAGATTTTTCAATTGCTGACAGTACATCGTAACATTTATAGTTTCGTTTCAGCTGCACATTTCAAGGATGAAGCTGTCGATGAACATACGTCGTTAGTTTTTAAATCAGAACGTATCGATTTCTATAAAGGAGATATTGGAAAATTAAGATTGCTTTTTATTGATAACGGATAATTCCATGGTATATTGAATGAAGTATTCTGTTACATTTCAAAACGTTGTATTTTGTCCTCGTTCGTTTCAAGACACCAAAAGCTTTTAACCGATCCCCGTATGTATTTTCAGACACTACACTCGGCGAATAGAGTCGAAAAACGTAGCTTTTAAGTTTAAGAAACTTTCAAATTAAAAGTTACTCTTGTTGCAAAAATTGCAATATTCGATGCAGGCCGATGCAGTCACAAAACCGTGAATCACAGCGTCGAGTTTGTACTTTGAGTTAGGATTAGGTTTCAGCTAGATTAGACGTGCGTTAAGTTTGGATTAAATTTCAGAAGTTCCCTAAATTCAAATCTAACATTCCCGGCCTCTACTCATTTCGTAAGTATTATCAGAAAATACATGTATAAATTCGTGAAAAATGTCCTATGCCCTAAAACAAAATTTAACCTGTATCCTACATCTTGTAATTTTCTCACGACCACTGGCTCGACTCGCACACGTATTTCACCATGCAAATAACAGCTATTTCAATAAACGCCATCGATGATCAATTCGACATGTCAACCAAAGAAAGAAATTTATTATAAGAACAAAAAAAAAAAAAAAGAATGAAAAAAGAAATGTTTCCTCGAGTGCTGCAATCGACAGGATCGTGGCTCGGTTATTACCATTATACGTTGTTGCTCGAAGGACCAGCTCTACTCCATTTCCTCGCCAGAGGAAAATATCCGATGCGAAATAGACGGGAGGATTGAAAATTGTAACTGTGGACGATAGGATCGAATAAGAGGGATAGAAAAAAAATGTCTACATGGAAATGGAGGTGGCTGGCGAATGGTGACGAATTTCATTTTCGAGGAACGATTCTATGCGGCAGAAATTAACGACAGCAAAATTGCGTTCCTCGTACTGGCTTTGTTCATTTTAATGCTCGCTTGTGAAAATTTGCTCGTTTTTACAAGTCGTTCTCCATTCTGCTATCCGATTCGCTATATATCGGGACAAAGAGAGGGATAGCAATATATACGACGACTATAATTTTCACGGAACAATGTAATAACTTTATGCGTCCACTAACCGATCTCGTGAAATGACTTCGAGCTTACTTTGAATTTTCCTACTTCGACGAGGTGCTGATCGTTGGAAGAAGTTGGAGGAAGTCGGTAATTCGAAGTTCTTTAACAACCGCGTGCAAGAGACGGAGAAGATGCCTATGAAAAGCAGGAATATCTTTCCAGGAAGGTACCGTACTTGTCCAGCACTTAAGTCACGATTGCGTTATCGTAATTTCGCGATGCACACAGCAGGAATGCCATGTGTCTCGAAAATAGATTCACGGCACTCGACATTGCACGGTGCGCTTCATATCGCGAGCTAGCTTCATGTTGTTGCCTCCTTAACCCTTCTCTTTCCTGCGTTAAGTCACGTTCATATGTCCGTCCTCGTTTGGAAACGCGTCGCCTATTTATAACGGGCCCTCTGTTTCGGGGCGAACCGAGTTCCTCGAACGAGCTTGCGCTCGCTGCACGCAAAAGTATTGGCACTCAGAGATTATAATAAAGTAGAGATGTTACTTCGCTTTGGATTTGCCCGGCATGGATTCTACGAGTCGTTTTTCTTCTCTTTTATTTTGCTAGAATTTAGGGAAGACGTAGGAATTTTATGGAATTGCGCAAGTTGTTTCTTAGGAATTTGTGTGTTGGGATATATGGCGCTTGATATAAGAAAGATTCTTTATTTTACTGTAGTTTGCAGGAATTTAGAGAATTATGGGATCAAGATATTGTAATTTTTGGATATTTCGGTATTTGTGGTAAAGAAAAGAATCAATTTACAGGAATTATAAGAATTTCATGGAAACAAGATACGATTTCTGGGCATTTGGTACTTGTGACGTAGGAAAGAATAGTATTTTTTTTTTTTTTTTTTTTTTTTTGGTAAGGGAATATGATTTTCTACTCTGACAGGAATTATGTGTAGCATAATGAGGAAAAAATGAAAAGTGTTAGTTGTAGAACTGGAGCAGAGGTAGAAGTTGCAAAAGATAGTAAAATTTATGCAAATGGAAGATATTTACATGAACGTTGCCATGTTGAAATATAGATATATGTTAGTTATTCATGGAAGTTTTAGAAAGGCATGAATTTTACACTAAAAAAAGTGTAATGCATTAAATATGACGAGAAAAGCTACAACAAAGAACAACTATTCATAGAAGAGTTACATAAAAATGAAAATTTTGTTCAACATTAAACGAAATATATTCGAAACCATACGTCCTATACATTTTTGAAGATTTTAAATTTCCTATAAATGTATATACATCCACAGCGTAATCATTACGCAACACATTATCCTAAACCACAGTTTCGATTACATAAAATTTATTCAACGCTTACTGGATTGAAAAATTGCTTTCCTTACGTTCGCTCATCTGTAGCCTTCATATTCGTCTACTCTAACACTAACGACACGTTTGAACTGAAACTTACAGACTTCATCTTTCTATTATTGTCCAAAAACATTGTATTTAGTTTGCAATTAGCAATTGAAGTTAAGAAAGGAGCTTCTAGCATTCCGCGTCAGACTGTTCTACGCGAGTTCATAAACAATTTCACAGCTACAACAGCTCTTTGTGCCAACACTTTCGTCGACGATCTCGCGCGTTTTTTCCACTCGGAAGCTGAGAGCTGGGAAACAGAAGGCGCCTCTCTTCGCCGGGGCCCATTTGCATCCTCCTCGAAATTATCTCACCGACGCCGGTTTCTGATCTTTCCGACCGAAGCAGTTTCGCGGCAGACTCTGCGGCGTTTTAAGTTACAAAATTGCATCTCCGCGAAACGCGGTAAGCTACACAAGAAGAGAAGGAAAGAGAGAAGATCGAACAAGAGGACAGGATGCAGTTTACCAAGGTTCTTGCGCTCTCTATTATAAGTTACTGGCCGCGAGGCCAGCCTGCGGAGTTTTAATTGCGTTACAAGCGAGCCATTATCCCGAGTTTCACCGATTAATCTCGAAATCTGCCTTCTATCCGCGCGTTTTCGCGCTACCATCCTGACTTTCCGGTTTGGTCAAGAAAACTCACGCCTGATCAAGAGAAGTTAATCAAACGATGCTCTCCTTTAGAAGATTCGTCCCATATAATGCAAGGGTTGATCAAGAACTTTGATCAAGAAGAAAGATGGAAGGAAGAAGTTTGATAAAAAATATGTGGATTGTAAGTAGATTGCAAAAATTAAGCTATTTCCTTGTTTTCGAAGGGAAGAGCTCAAGGAAACGACGTTATTTATGCATGAGCAAAGAAATAGAAGAAACTGCTGATTATGAATAAATAGAAGAAGGTCGAAGAAGAAGAAGCTAAAAGGCTATAAAAGGAACATTCAGGAAGAGGAGAAACAACGAAAAACGAGGAGCCAGGAAGAACTGTGATAGAATCCTCTTTATTCAAATGAAATTTTAATTAGTGTCAAATGAATTGCACACAGAGTCCATTTATTTGAACACAATTTTGCCTGAATGAGATATTAAATAACCTTCTATTATATGAATTATTATATCGTATTCAATTAATCAAATTAGATAAATAGAAATCTCCTGTAGTTTCGAAATGACCATTCCAGCGTATAAAATAATATTTGATGAGCAAAATCTGATAACAGTAGACGTCAGAAATCTTTTCATCGCGGAAATCTCACAGACGTCTTTGCACAAACGTGCAGATGAATCAATCAGACGATTAAATCGTTTAAACGAAAAAAATAGTGGAATCGAATCAGGTCACCGAGCAATTTCACGTGGTCTTTTATTTCCGGAGCTGGTATCGTCCAAGCCAGAGCGGCTTCGCCATTAACGCGTTCCTGAATTATCTTTCACGGTGCGGTTTACCCAGCCACGAATTCTCCGGATGAGACTTGCATAGCCCGATTTTTATCGATTTTCAGTGTGGCCAGAACGTGGAAAATACGTAGCCTGACGAAAATGCGTTCTACCAGTTTGTCTCGTAACGCAGTATATCCGTCGGCCCACGAAGAGAGTTAAAACCCATTATTTTACTCTTTTTCTCGAAACTGGATTGGTAATTCTGCCGAAACGTTCGCGAACGCGTCGTGAAAAAGGGAGATCCACGCAATCTCGACGATTCGCTCTCTCTCCCTCTCTCTTGTATTGTCCATCTCTTCAAAAGCGATTTAACTTGGACAAAATTACGTTAGGACACGGTTGAATCAGATCTCATTCTGATGGAGCCTCGTGGGTATTCGACGGCGCTACAAATTACGAGAAATCCTCCTCATCTGTCTCTCTCTTTCTCTCTCTTCTCCCTGTTTTCTCTCTACGTTTGGCAATCGTTCAACAAGCCTAGCGGATCGATGGCAAAAGGACGAGGATAGGTTTTCGCGAGACTCGAACAGCAGAAACGATTTTCTCGCTCGTTTCCGCTTGATTCTGAGGCGACCTATTGTCTTCGCCGGCGCGAAAACGCTTCACGCGCCGACGAGCACGCTCCTCGTGCCGCGAACCTTGCTCAAAAGCAGCCTCGAAGATGAAAACGCTTCTCTTCGTCTTCGACCGAGACACGAGTTTTATATGCCGTGCACTGTGTCTATTCGCGTCTCTCTTTCTCTCTCTGTTTCTGGTGCGCGCGCTACCGGAAGCGACTCGCGTACCTCTGCGCGCTCTTTTCAAGAGGGCGAAGTTGAAGACGGTCGGAAGTCGAGAATTCCGTGTTCGAGACGCGAGGATTCGAGGAACACGCGCAGATTCGCGAAAACTAGTCGCGATGCGATCCCGTGGTTCCGGGGAAGAAGAGGTTCCTCGAGAACTAGCCGGAAGTGGGATCGGTGCCTCGTTAACTACTGTTTCTTCGTCGAGTTCTCGCGTTTTGGAATGCATAGTCTGTTCTGTTGAACGAGTTTCCCTTCCCTTGCAGACGGGACGAGTTGCGCGAAGATGAGGTTTTAGGTGACTCGTTGATATGCTTTTGAGTAATATTTTTTTCTTTTGATTAAATGGATGGAATGGCCGTGAATAGAAACATGTGATTGATAATAAAGTAGATGTTGGTGCATAGTTATACAGTGCGAGTATGTGCGTTGATATTTAAAAGGATAATTCACGATTGTTTTATTTTTAGCATAAATAAGACTTTGATAAATTATGATTTAAAATGGCGATGATTTAAGTAGATTAAGTAACATGTTGCCCGTCAGACGAATTTTGGATGTCTCTGTGATGGATTTGGACAAACTAACACGAGGCGCCAAATAATGTTTTCACCTAAACCGTCAAAATATTTGGTAAAATGTCGGTATTTTATATCGTTACCATAAGATTAAAATTAGGATATTTTTAGATGTAGTCGAGATCTGTTGAATGCTATAAAAATTTGAAATGCAGTTTCTTATTTATCTCAGAATAGCCAGCCTAATAACATAGATGTATATCAATTTAAATAAACCATCAATGTACATTAACATTCACCTGTATACTTGTACGACTTTTATTTACCAATTTCCAGCGCAAATTTTCGCCATATTTCGTCCAAACAAAAAGAAGAAAGTCACAAATTTTTGGAGAAAAAAATTCCGCCCGCTTCTTCTCGGAACCACAGTGTTTCTTCTTGCATCGTTCGATTCCATTTCATAGAAATCGCGAGATTTTTCATCCATTCACTCGTATAATACATCTAATATACATTCGTTCGTCTCGGCACTCGAGAATCTTAGGCCAGCTCAGGATTCGATCGATCACAAAGAAAAAAAAAAAAAAAAAAAAAGAAAAGAAAAAGAAAGAAGGAAAGCGATCAAACATACACAACCCACTTGCGCCTTTATCTTCACGGCCGAGCCGGTTCACGTGAAATATAACCTCGTACGACTCGTTTACATGAATCTAAAACGCGACATTCTGGGCGAACGCTCGACACGCGACAGTTGAATCGCGTACGATCATTCATTCCCTCGTGCTGCCACCAGAGATATTCCCATACTAGCGATATCTTTTTTTATTCATAGGAACATGATAGATCGCACGGACAACGATATTCTGGTGCAGGTGCTTGTTATCATTTTCAATGGGATCGGAAATCCACAAAAAAGTCAGCCGCGTAACTCGTTCCAAACTCTCATCTTCTATCAATTTGTGGAATGAAATTTCTTTTTCCTTGCATTTACTTAGCGATTTATGGAAATCTTTCAGATGTGTGTTTTAAATCTTATTTGTATAATGAGTAAGATTCGTAAGAAGTTTGTGCATTGATAATTTGAAAGACGTTGCTACACAAAGTTTATTTAACCCTGATGGATTATGCGCAACGATAGTAACTGCAGAGAAAATATAAACCGAGTTTCCTTGCATGTATTTTCTAATATTTGCAATATTTTTAGACAAAGTAAAATTGAAACATAAAATTACGTGTGTTAACATATACCCTTTTCTATCATTCTTAGCATGGTTAGCTCGTTAAAACTACTCTGATGCGCATCTCAGAGAGCACATTCCGTAGCTGCGGATCAGCAAAAGCGTTAATAACCGATACCGCGCTGCCAAGTGCATTTCCGTCGGAGCGCACGTGGATATATCGACGAGGACAACGACGGTGAAGTCAGTTTGTAGACGGTCGTCGCAGAATAAAGTCGGTAACGAACCAGTTCGTATTTCCTCTCCCTGCCTCCCCTTACAGATTTTAATTATTGCGCTCAAAGATATTATAAATCATTCGTTTCGTGTATTACTAATAACTATTCCCATACGAAAAAAGAGGATATTCTGTATAAAAATATTGTTGAATATCAATAATTACTGTGCGTAGTTTGATCGACCACATCCGATGGAACACATTATCGTACAATGAATAAGAAACCATTGATATATAGAAAATCGTGCACCAGAAACTCGTTGCGTTTATGCTATGACAGATATACATATTGTACATATATGTATGCATGTATGCAGCTAAAAGCTGTATCAACAATGTTACTAAACAACTGTCGCTATTAGAACGTTCACCCAGTTTCGTTCTTACAATTCTTCTTACACCTAAGCACACTCAAATGTGTTAACATACAATCGCTGATCACGTGGAATCCCTCGAGTACTTACAAAGGTACGTGATGTGTTCGATGGAATGAGAGTGTCGCCAACAAAAGAGACAGGCGAGCGGCGCTAAATTAAATGAAACGAACGGTACCAAAAAAGAAATAATGAACGTAATAATAGAAGAATCAACAAAACTAATGAGGCATTTTAAAAAAGGGAATAAAATACAATAAAATATATATATATATATATGAAACAATAGAAGCGCATGCCATGCGATCGTAATCTAACATCTAACAATAAGAAAACCCAAGGCAAGAGCGAACATTTAAGAGATCGAGGTTGCGACGACCCTGTCGCATTCGTTGAACGATGACTCGCGATCGATACTCGTGGACAAGGGGCCATTTGTATTTCAGACGCGACAGAGTATTCAGTGTACCGTGTACCTTGAGACTCGATGCTCGATATTCGATTTATTTGCCTCTTATGAAGCACCTTTCCTTCTCTTTACTTCTTTTTTTTTTCTCGTCCTCGTTCTTTTGCTTCTCACTCCAACGAGAAAAGAAAAAGAGAGAAAAGAAAAGAAAAGATACGTAGAAATCAGCGTGGATGATCGTGGCGACGTTCGTAATCGATAATCGTGACGGTGGTTGTGATGATAATACTAATGGTAATGACGATACACACGGTATACAAAATAAGTGCGGTCAGGTAAACTAATTGACGACGATATTGACAATATGTAGCGACGATGGTAATAGTAACAATAATAATGATAATAATAATTATAGTAAACCGTAGCAGCAGCGTACGTCGTGAATATAATAATAATAATAATAATAATAATAATAGTAATAAAATAATAATAGTAAATAACGCTAATAGCAATGGTAGAATTAATAATAATAATAATAATAGTAATAATCGATAATCATAACACACATCATGCGCACTAAACACGTATGGTCCAAGAGCTAATCAAGCAGGACTAAGTCCGATCACTTGGTAAAAAAGTTAATGAAAATTTCCCAAGAGAGAAACAATGAATAACAATTAAAAATAAAAAGAAAAAAAAATGTATTAACCATACACAAGAGGAGAGAAAAAATCGTATATGCAATCGGCTGAAAAATGAACCCAGTTAAGAAAACTAATTTTTAGGCGCAATCTAAAAGTATAAATGGTTAAGAAAAAAGGTGCTTTCTCCCGTTTCGTGCGGATGTTCTATCATTTGGGTTTCGGTTCATCGTTTATAGACATATTTAGCTTCTTATTCTTTTTTTTTTTGTTTTATAACTCGCGAATAGTTCGTGTACTCGGTCACGATCATATTTATCGACGATCATATCGCGTCGTCGTGTTCACACGTCCTATGTGAGTTCTTTTAAGGAGTTGAGGGGTTCAGTTCAGCGTAAAAACACGCGAAGCGTGGTTTAAGTAAGTCTAAGTATTTGCAAGTGTATCTTTTTCTTTGGCTCTAAACGTGTAAAAACTCCTCGGATGTCCTTCCTCGAGAAAATTGGTAAAAAAAACCCACAAACAGAAAAAGAGAAAAGTAGTTAGCCACAGGCAGGTCAGGCTATATGCAAAGAGCGCTAGTTCAGCTCGGACGAAAACGGATTTTTCGCGGACGATTTATCCCGGTGTCTTTTTCCTTTTTCTTTTTTCTTTTTTTTTTTTGGAATTTTCTTTTCCTCGACGGACGTGTTGCGTCTGTAGAGAAATGGTAACGAGTTGCGTTCGTGTTTCTACGTGTACACCACGAAGAAATTGCTTCACCCCTGTAGCTCTACTCGTTGTTCCTTTCCTTTGTCACGTTGAATCGTTCGTTGCAAATCGAACCGCGAGAATCGCGAAAAATTCCATTCGAAAAATATTTGTACTCTACTAAGTGGCGAGAAACAAGAAAATACCCTTGGCAGACCCGATATTAAATACAATTTTAGCTAGAGTTTTTCGAATAACGTTTCTTATTCCTTTCGAAATATTGAGCAAATTGTATTAGATTGCTGCATAATTTCTGTCCGCCTCTTCGTTCACACATGTAAGTAGACTATCAGCGTTATAATAAACACGTATAACATTGCTATATAAGTTGATATGATATTAATAGCGTTTTTAGAGTTTACGGAACAAACGAATAAGATGTTTTCATCGATCTTTTAATCAGGCATTTAAAAGGGTTTTTTTTTATAATGACTAGACTGTGAATATTTATGCAAATTTGTATTTATACGAAAATAATTAAAAGTGTATGATTCGCTTATTAAATATAATTATCACTACTATACTTTAGATGTCTTATGTGGTTTTGTATTTTACGTGCATTTTATGCCACATTTTCACCAACGGATTCTCACTCCTTTTTTTCCAGCAGAGAATATTTTGGACGGAAGGAATTAAATAATTTCGGGGCCATAAGATATATAACGAGTCCTTTCTTAAATGACAGATTTCAAGATTTTTATAAAAGAGGCATAACGCACATAAATATATCGTGTAAATTTGTAGAAAATTGTTTCTCACGAGCCAGAATTTACGAAGCAACCTAATACATATATATATATTCGTTCTTATTCCCTTTCGACGATCGAAAAGTCGAAAATTCAATTCTATGAACACTCCTGCACAATGTGCTGAACATTTTTGTCTTCAATGTAATACCTTGCGCGTTTTAACACTAAGCATTTGGCAATTCAAGGCAATACGTGTCTCAGCCCCTTAATTTAATGTTATGTTAAAATGGATTCACGATGCACGCGACGATACATCTAATGCATCGATGATCGTGATATTATCCTTTGAATAAATTGATTTTCGAGCTGGACATACAACGCTATTTTGCAATTTACTCTGAATGATTCGCGAATATTCACAATTTATAATATTCCACCCGAATGCTGTCCCGATCTGATCACCAATCTACGTTATACTAAACTATCAATCACGAGTTGCGAATCCTCGAAACAATAAAATTTTACCTTGAAATAATACAAAAACACGAAACCGTATATTCGCTAAAAAAAAGGAAAAAAAAAAGGTAACGACGCGAGCATACGAACAAGTATTACCGTTAAGACGCGCTACTAATTTACAATGGATTACGATCATTTTTATTTCTCGTTTCCTCCACTGTTTTTCAACACAGCGAACATCATCGAATCCCACTTATTCGCTAATGTTTCTACGTTGGAATGTTGTGCACCGGTCTAACAATAAGTGACTCACTTTACAATAATCGTTAATCGTGTGCGTGTGTGTGTGTGTGTGTGTATGCGTATGTGTGTGTAGTTCGTGTTTGGTTTGTGTGCTAGTTGCGATACATCTTTGCGCGTTCGACAAATGAAACACGCGGCAGAAACACGTCTATAGAGTAAAAAGTGAAAACTTGACGAACACGGAACGTATTACACGAGAATTTCTTTTCTCATTTCTTTTTTATCCATTGTGTTTTGTGTCTCTGGTTGCACTCTCTCTCTCTCTCTCTCTCTTTCTCTCTCTCTCTCTCTCTGTGATATTATATAGCAACATTCGTACGTTCGTATTTGTATACCACTTTTTTTTAAAACGTGTACACTATAAATTGGAAAGATTAGAGCGTGAACAGCGACCGTTCATGACGTTGATCTCTTTTAATATTTTCTGCAGTTTTATTTTATGTTTGTTTCGTTTACTTTTTCTTTCTTTCTTTTTTTTTTTTTTTTTGTTTCTTTTAAATAGCTAGAAATAGGATCGTTATTGCTGTGGCAATGGCGGTCACGGTGAGCTTGCGAGTACCTCCAGCGGAAGTAACTATACTGCCGTTCCCATAGTGGTCCGTAGATTCTGAATGATAAAAAGTGACTTGTAGAAGGATTGTTTTTTTTTTCGTTGTGTCTTGATTATGTTTTCTTTTCCTTAAAGGAAGGGAAGAATATCTAATATGCCTAAGGTGCCCATATATCGAATGGCTACCGGATAGTTCATCTAAAGTCGCTTTTCTACAAGGGTCAAGGGGACTGAGGACACTTCGTTCATGTTCAACCAATTGAAAAGGATAAGTTTACTTATAAAAAATATTTCTCTAATTACAAATATTATTATCAAAAAAAAAAAAAAAAAAAAAAAGGAAAGGAACGCAATGACGATGTATCGAAATACCTCAATGACCCTTTTCCCTCCTCCTTGAGTGAATAAAATAAAAACAGAGGCGAAGTGATTTGTAAACGGTCTCTCTCGTCGGGTTGAAAGTAAAAAAATGAAAAAAAAAGGACGACATATCAATCGGTGCAATAGCCTCGTGCACATATATATATAATGTAATAATTTTAAAGAGAAATTACGACTTGATGTATATAAAAAGGGCGCTAATGAAATACCGATGTAAATATATATCTGAAGATGAAGAAAATGGCGAATGAAACGAACACGTTTCGAGGACACAGTGGCTCGCGAAAATATTCCAATACTTACCATAAAATATAAAACATTAAAAAGATTTCATTAACGTTCTGATAAAACACGATAGTCGATTATATTGATCAAATTTGAAAATAATCTGAAAATTGCAAACATATGTGCTATATATAGTAGAACATTTGTAGAGTACAAAATTAATGGATTAATGGATTATTTGACTTGTCGTTTCTGCAAAATGTGATACATCTATTATTCCACTAAGCATCTTCCAGCTTCTACATAAATTTTCACATTTGTTTCAGACAGTATCGGTATAATTACAAAGACATAATGATGTACCAGACGATTTTTCAAAATTTACCTTAGAATTTACTATAATTTAAATCATCAACCCTCAACGAATGAACGAATTAAATTTCTGGAAAATCAAAATATTAATTGCGTTCTTATGCAATAAAATCAAACAGTAGATGAAAAGTAACATTGATCGGTTTAGCCTCTGAAAGGTTAAACGTTCATTCACGGAAAGTTCATACAAGTATTCGAATACTTTGGCGAGCTACTGTATAGTTAAAAACGGTGTAAGAAGAGAAGTGTAAAGAGAAGATAGAAAAAAAGAAAGGAGAGTTAAAAGATAGAAACTTACCTCTGGCGGTCTTAAACTTCCCAGAGCCTGGCTTACTGAAACCCATTATGTTGTGCGCCTTCAGTTCCACTTTGTAGAACGTGTCGGAGTATAAGTTCTTGATCCAGTGTTTCAGCCTTCCTTGTGTCTTGATGTCTTCCGTTCGACAGGTATTCTCTAACACCTCCCACTCGCCAGAAACGCGTTTTATTTGACAGTATTTGATCTGGTACATGTCAATCGGCTCGCCGTTATCGGCTGGCGCTAACCAAGTTAGCTCGTATTGATTGTTGAACCTGGACACATCGTACTCTCCGCTAGGCATCATTATCTTTGGTTCGTTCGGGAACGTCCTTCCGGGCGTGATTTCGCGATGGTACGCTCCCCAGTTACCAAGGCCGACCACGTTTCTAGCTGCGAATCGGAACTCGTACGAAGTCTGTGGTTTCAGATCTTCCAAGACGTAGGATGAATCTGCAAACAACGAAAGGGGTAACTAGTTTAGAGAGAGTTAGCTAACAATAGGTGCAAGAGCTGTCATCGTGGAAATGTTTTTGGCAGTGTATTTGATGTATGATTAGCAAGATTATTGGGTGATAGGAGGAAATTTAAATAACAAATATAAAAAGGATAATTAGTTTAGATGCAGGCTTTTTGTATAATGATTTAAGTATATAAAAGTTGCAATTATGGTGATATCTTTGACTTGATAAATAAATAAGAAAAGGAATAATTAGTCCATGGATTGGTACCGTTACAGTGATCTTTCATAACGTACGTATTTATGAAACTGGAGAATTATTCACTAGATAAATAAAAAGAAGGTATACATAATTCTTCACATAGGAGTTCACATAGGAGTCGTTGTTTAATAGTACATCTGATAGGTGAACGATTACTCCATGAATGGGAAGAGAAAAGCTATAATGAATAAAGAAAGGGATGAAGAATTCAAACAGATGGATAAGAATCAATCATGGTTAATAAATAACCACAACTATTCATTAAATGATAGAAAGAAATTTTGGTAGCTCCAAAATTAACTCTACTCACTAGTAGACCATGTTTTGTTTTTCGCCATCATCCAGGTCTGCCCATCCTCCTTATACTGCACGGTAATTGTCCTCGCAGGCAGTTCAGGATTGCTGCTAGGTGGCACGAGATCGAATTTAATCGTAGTGGCAGTAATTTCAGACATCTTCGCCTGCAACACTTCTGCTGGCTTCGTGGCCTCTCTCAATTCGATATTGCGTTCCCGCGTGCCGTGCTTGTTAGACGCGATGCACTTGTAAGTGGTGTAATACCGCTTGTCCAGCGGGACAATCATCAGGGTAGACAGAGGACCGTTGCCCAGCTGCTTGATCATGTTGTCATTGTCGATTTTCTGATCGCCGTACATGGTCCAGCGAATGGTAGCGTTCGGTATGCTCTCGGCGATGCAACTGATGTTCACAGGTCTCTGTTCCCATGACCAAAAGCTTGTATTCTGCATGGAAGCGAATGACGGCGGAAATTCGACAGTTAAATGACCGTTTCTACGCGCTTCGCCTCCTGCGTTCTCAGCGATACATTCATAGAGTCCATCGTTTGATCTGAGAGATTTATTGATCGTCAATGTACCGATCGTTTCGCCGTTCGTGTCATCGGCACTGTTCGTCAGCATGATTCTATCGTCGTCTAGTTGCGTCCCTTTCACGTACGGTTTATCGTCGGTGAGCTTCCTAAAGGTGACTTGGGGTGGAGGTTTGCCAAAGGCCTTGCAGACAAGATTCGCCTCGCTATCCTGTACCACGGTACTGTTCAAGAACTCCATGATCTTTGGCTTCACGATCACGTTTACCCTGATGTTCGTGTTCGCTTCACCGGCTAAATTTATCGCCGTGCATTGATACTCCCCTGCATCTTCGCGATTCACGTTCGTGATGGTTAATATTCCCGTATCAGAGTCCACCCCGAAGCGATTGGCGTTCGAAAGATTCTGGTGCGTGAGCGATTTCACCCAGGTAAATTTTGGCGGTGGTTTGCCATGAGCTTTGCATCGTATGCTTGCGTCTTCCCCTTCGATCACATTCACCGGGGCGGGGAACTCCTCCACCGTCGGCCGTATGTGGACCTGTTAAATGAAATGCAAACCTGTTCCGTGATAGCTGTGGCGGCATTATGGCTGGGATTGGGAATAATTGGCGCAGCCACTCCGGCCGAACCTGCCAAGGGGGATGGAACTATGTGCAACGCGGTAGGTATACAAACTAGAGGGAAATGGATGGACGAAATTCTGTCTGATATTTGACTTTACCTGGAACGTGTAGTAGCTTTTGTTTGCCGTATTGTTTATTTATCATAATTGGGTGGTACCTTAGCTTGCTCTTTAGAGGTGCTCGATATGGAGCGTGGGTTTTTGATATGACTTTGTCTTTAAATTTGTGTTTGTGACGTGGTTCCGTCGTGTTTTCGACGTTCATGCATATGATATGTGTAAACGAGGATTTTTGATTTTTTATTTAATTTATACGACATTGTCGGAAAGATATCAAATTAATCTCTACGCCTAATTTCAACACAGTAGACCCTTATATAACGCGATGTTGTGTGTAGCGTAATATCGTTAAAAAATTGTCATTTGCTCTCGTACTCGATTTGGAAAATACCAGTGTAAACGAAATGCTTTTAAAAGAAATAATATCATAGAAACATTTATAAATAAAATATTCTTATCGCGCTATAGGAGGTCTTATTTAATTTCAAAATATAAGTTGCATAAACTGATGAACGAATACCCACCTCGACGCGAATAGGTCGTTCCCTCAGCTCTCCAGTGGTCAATACGTAAGCACGGCAAGTGTAGATGCCGTCGTCGGATTCTTGAACGTTCTTGATCTTCAGAGCATACGTGTCTATAATGTAGTGGTCGTTCGTCTTAATTAATTCGCCGTTGTACAGCCAGTCGACCGAGGGTGAAGGCCTTGCTCGCACTTTACACTGAATAGCGTAGTCTTCTCCCAGAATAGGATATTGATTGGACGGTGCATTGTCCCAAGTAATCGCAACTACGAAACAGTAATTACTCTTTGATACTTTTGTGTACACTGCTTCTTTATTTATCGAGACTAAAGCTTGGAAATTTCGTTCTACAGAATTTCTTCAAACGTTTACACAGACTTCTGGCGAACATTTTTCGTTTGTCTCTAAACAGATCCCAGAAAATGTTGTACAAAGGATTGTTTGCATTTGTGAAATATGTAAATTGTTGTACTACTTTTTTCGAGGGGAACTTGTGAGACAACACGGATAAAGAAAAATAAAGTTTGCAAACGAGATTTTTGTCTGGATGTGATTTTTACATCTGACAACCTCTGGCATTTTTATAGCTGAAACGTTTGCAGAATTCGAGAAATTGAATCGAGAAAAATTTCAATGTTTCCTACACTACGAGTTAAACGAAAATTTAATTAAAGTAAAATGGAAACTTTTAATGTTCCAAATTCCAAGTCTGCAAGCTTAAATATTTGCGATATAAAAATACAACTTTTAATTCGGTTCTGTTGAAACTTCCTTTGAGTGGATTTATTAATGCCTTTTCTCGAAACGCCATGAAATGTTTCAAACGAGGAAATTAAAATGGCAAGAACTTGAATTTGAAATTTTTCCCTTTAAGATTGAACATTATTTAAATCTTTTGCTCACCTATGGTATCGATCGTCACAGACTTCTCCAGCTGAATCGAATTCGCGTAAGTGGCCTTGCACGTGTATTTCCCAGCCTGTTGTTCTTGCAGAGAGTTGAAGAACAAAGACAAACTGTTGTCCTGGAGCAATTCTGTATACATGGGCGGCTGCGAATGACCCGGGGTGCTATACGGGATAATTAAAAATCGCTGTTATTACATCAACTTTTCATACGTTACACAACCATTCTAGTGATGATAACATTCTATAACGATAACGGTGATGACGATGAGTGATATGTTCAGGTGAAATGTTGCAGAGTGAATAGAAGAATTGGCTCAGTGTTTCACGAGTAAATTCAGAGATCGATATTCTATTAATTATGACACACGCTTTACATGTGCTTTTTTTAAACATTGTTATTTTCTTCCACAGAATTTATTATTTAAACATCAATACGACGACACTATTTATTATTAGAAAGAGTCACTATGAGAGCGAAGGAAGAATAAATATTAACCATTTAACGCTCACGTTATATAAATTGTAAGAAATTGCGATATAAGACAAAAGGGTTGATTGTTCGTGCAAAAATAGTTGAAACACGTCGAATAATTCTTTTAGAAAAGGTGGATACTTTCGTTTCTGAATTTCACGTTTATTACTTGGTACTTTATCAATCTATACAAACGAACTTATTTTTTAACTAATTTCATTGCTAATCTTACTTATTTTAACTTACAAATCTTTTAACTAGTTTAGGAATAAAAGCTCTTTCCACCTAATCTTCGCTTTATCGCTACGAAGTTATAAAATCTATAAAGCAACGTTTTAAATGCAAGATCCGAGCGTTAAGGGGTTAAAACAAAGGGAAGAAACGAAACTCTCAATGTAACACTTTGTACCGCCGAATATCTCCTGAATCAGATCGTCCGAAATATCCGAGACGCATCGTGCAGCTCATAAATCGTTGGCAAAACATCTAATCCGTATTCTAACGCGAAACACCGAGCCGATATCGGTGAAATATCGTTACGAGGTAGGGCTGTACACGCGGTGAGAGCACAGTGCCGCGTCGAATTCGGATCGATGGGCTGGTTTCGAAGGATCAGCCGGTTCGCAAATCGATCGACCTTAATTCGACGTAAGAGCCAGATCGAACCAAGACCTCTCTCAGAGACGGAAGATTGGTTCTACCTGGATCCTAAACTGGTGAACGCGGACAACCAGCAATTTCGTCGTCTTTCGTGTTGTGCATGACCTGGGAAACTGGTACAAACGAGACGCATTCACATGGATTCACACAATTTAACAACACTGCATGACAGAGTACTGGCTCGAAGATAAGGTTCTGGTAAGGGAGAGATGTTGAATCGTGTCGTAATGAATAGCTCCGATACGAATCCGAATGGTTAGCTCGCTACAGGTACACGCTTTAATGAATCCTTTCGATTAGGAAATGCGAGTTTCAGAGATTGGTGATCTCACAGCGAGAGAAACGTACAGATACAAATAACGATGATGTTGATCCCTGGTTCGATCGGTTGTTAGGTTCACGTGTGATAGAGGGTTATGGTACTAGCTGGGTCTGCGTTGAAGTTGGTCGTTATTTCGTTTCTTCGTTACAATCGTTTATGCTAATTAATCCTTCGCGATTCAAGTCTTGAAATTCGATATTTTATTTCAATTGAGTGAACGGTCAGTCACTTATTCGTAGGTAGGGTACATTTTATATTTTAAAAACGTGTCTCTGTACACATATTTTCTATCAAATTAGGGTTCCACGAAGGAGTACGTCTTGTATGTCGAATATCGAAAATGATTGATATTTCTAAAACATCGTTTTGAACAATCGGATCACGTTAGTAATAAAAATAATGAAAATTGTATTTAAAGATTTTTGCGATAAATCTAAAGGCTTGTAACAGTATCTAGTTTCTTTCACAAAATGGTTCTTGCTAACAGCATTTAATATATACTGAAAATAATAAGACTAGTCTCACCTACATCGTGCAATATAAATTCGAAATTACAATTTATCAGTAGCATGAAAGATAGTTGGTTTACTTTTGACATAGCCAATTCCATATGAGCTATACTATTTGCAAATTTTCTGTCAGTAGAGTATATATTTCTCCGCTAAACAAACATTCGTTAAGCCTTCACCCACGTAACAGTGCAACATCACCTTCGACCGCAAGTAGTAACAGCCTGTAACAACCAGCCACGTATCCCGATTACTCAACTTCAACCTTTTCTCAGCCCCTATTTCTACGAACATCCATGAGATCACCTTAAGCGGAGTTAACCAAAAAGAGAACATTTTACGGACGATTACGGTACACTGAGAAGTGGCACGTGGAATCGGGAAACTGAGAGAGAAGACAAACGAAAGACAGGAAATGGGTGAAAACAGAGAAGAATGTGTTTCGTATGTACAGCGTTAATTCTAAATTAGCGGCCACAGTGTCTATTGCTGTAAATTAAGAATTTCGGAAAAATTTGAAGGTATAAAAATGCACATATAACATACGAAATATATAAAATAACCAAACTTCTCATTACACAAACCTTTGCTCGAGTTCCGTTTCTTTAATCGCATTCGCGAAAAATAAGAATTCGCATCAACGATCTATAATAAGATACAATATAAAGCAATCTTGAATATTTCCATAATATTCGTATAATTCTTCCATCATCTTTCTACAATTTCCTGACTAAATCGCTAATTGCGTGAAAAAAGAGCAAGTGTCCACGAACTTTCGAGCTGCGGTGTATTACGCGACGATGCAGGGGAGATAGCAGCGTTAGCCGAACGATAATGCAATAATACCCTTTCTTCTTGCCTAATCGGCGAACACGGCCAGTAAGTACGATTAATGAAACGGTTCTCGAGCGGGTACACGCGTCCCGCGCTGAATTTATCGGCCATTACTCGCCGCGACGAGCGGACATAATTATGCAAATCGCTCGGGGTCCGCGTAATCGAGCAAACACGCGATCCGACGAATCAGTTACCGAGGTTAACGCTCGTTGGATTGTTTGATCGCGGGGTTCAATATTTGCAAGACGCACGCCGCGATACATTATTTAGCCATGGAAGGATAGATCCTCGACGTTCGTCGGTAAACGCGTAGGATCGCACGGAAGACGCGATTACACGCGATCAACGAATGGGTACACAAATGTGTAATACACGATGAATGATTTCGTTGATCCAGTGTTGTGCGAGCTGAGTACCAGGGAAGTGTACTTTTCCAAGCCCCTGTGATATTATTACGTACTACTGTTATTACACGTTTCAAATTAATTGGATGCCCAAGGCCACTTTCCTTTTCTATTTCGTGCATAATGTTAGATTGTCCGAAAAGTGTCTTTCTTTTACAGACACGTCTTTTACAACGACGCATCTTTATACAAACGTGAAACCTAATCTGTCGAACGTTGTGATCTTTATCTTGGTAGGAGAAAATGGATCATACGTAATTCGATAAAATAATATAAAATAATAAAAAATGTTGTGTATCCATTATAAAACGAAAGAAACTTTTCAGACGACCTAATATATAGCGAGGACTAATGGAAGAAGGAAGAACATATTATGTATATCGTAGCTTATGAAATAATCGGAATTTTGGAATTTTTATTACAAGAATTGTGGCACTGCGAGTTAAATTTTATGATTGTTACAGTAATTATAAGAAACTGAGATGTATATCAAAAAATTAACACTTTTCATTTTTTAGAGTTTAACGTAGTACTACCTGTAGTCATAGGTCAAAGTTGAAAACGATGCAGAATAGAATGATGTTTCATGTTGATGTATGAGAAAATAGGAAGCTGTGACATTATACATATATTGAAAAATAAGTTTTCATTTTCTGAGAAATGCCACAACTTGACATTTCTCTCTTCTTCCAATCCACCCTTTCTACATTATCGAGTAGTGGGAGAATGTGACGAGAAAGGGTGCTATAAAAGTTGACATTTTATTTTTATGGCATAATAACGTACAGTAAAAATAAGTTTAAAAGATTCTAATTACTTTACCTAACCCTAATCTAAAATACACACGATCACGCTATAAATAAATAATACTGTAGTGAAAAAATAACATGTCAACTTTTCTATTATTATCCTTTTCTCGCCGACTATGCCTCACCATAAAATATCCATAAAATAAAAGAGGAAATTGGCCTTGAGTATTGAATTGATTTCAAGCGTGCGGTAGAATATCATTTCAAATGGTTCGATAATTCTAATTTATTGGGCGAAATTTCCCTTTTGCTTCCACGAACAGCACCCATCCCGATCGTTCCGAGAAACATCGCAGTCTGGTAGAAGCATATAATTGCTCAGGTGGCCGTTGTTATCATTGAATGACGTGTGGCGAGCGTCGTCTTATTTAACTTCTAAATAGCATGGCTATGGGTTTTCTTATATCAACGAATAGTACACGGTACACGTGGCACAGAGGCAGTGGGTTTGGCTCTGTTTAACTATTCAAATACAAGTTAGTTTGGCTACGGAAGGCGGAAACTTTTCTCGAACCGCTTAATGAGCAACGCTTAGCTCGCGGGCTGACCTGCAGCAATTAAGAGCTCCATAGAGGGGCTGTAGTAGACGTAAATCAGTCACGGGGGTAGTGAAGGTACAGGGTTGATGGTTGTATGGTGTGTGCGCACGTTGCTCGATGGTATATCTATCAGGTATTTGCATGAACCGACTCATGAAAGTATTTGAATACCTATCGTAGGAAACTTTTACGCGTTTATTGTTTGCGTTATATGAAACATTTTACATTGGCACTGTTATGAGAGACGACTTCGTGATTATAAATATTAATCAAGTTGGAACCCTTTCAGTGTTGCAATACTTTCGTGAGGCTGTGTATTCGTACAAAGAAAATGGACGTTTTCTGACGATAATTTTGATGAATGGAAATTTTATCTATATATTGATGTATATATATATATATGTGTGTGTGTGTGTATGTGTAATATTTATTTAGGGGGGACGATTATCGGAGAACAGAGAGGGACTTGGCAATGACACTACGGGGTTACGTGTTAAAAGTTATGAATGGAGTTTTGTATACTCGCCTTTCCACCGGCAAGACGACGAGTCTGTGTGCGAAATAAGTGACAGAAATTCGTTAAATTAGTGCGATGTGTCGATCGTGTCTCTATTCGTGTGTTATTCTCACAGAGAAAAAAATGGGAAAAAAATGTGAGTTACATTAGAGTTAGCGTGTATATTGGGCGAGGTATAATTTTTTTAAATCTACATCTCTATTTATACATGTTTTATATATTTATTTGTATATGTTTTCTTATAGTAGCAATTCCAGTATAACAAAGATTAGACAAATTTTTGAGAAAGATTAGAAATTTTTATCAACAAAGTATTTTCAGCATTGTATTCAATTGTAAAAAAAATAAAGATATCATGTTAATATTTTTATATGATTATAATTTAGAAAGAATACATTTTTTTACTTTTATCAATTTTCTCACAAAATCTCATATAAAAATAGGAGGAGAAAAATATTTGGTTTTATATATTCGACAGAAATTTTTACGAAAACTCGTAATATTTGAATTTGCATAAATTACACCACATCCATTATACTCTTCTTCCAATTATCTGCTAAAGGCGGTTCTGTTATTGTCTGAAAAAGCTCGAAAGCGTGGACTTCCCTTGCTCGTATATTCTCGTCTGACTTGACAAACGTTTGTTTGCGTTGTAACAACGCTTTCTACTGTTCTTTCTATTTTCCATCCTTACAGCATCCCGTTTGAGTTATGATTGCACGTCAAGCGTCGATGTTTACAGAAGGTCTTAATATTCATTACACCTACGAAATTGCACGTAATCCTTTTCAGTTACTTCAGAGAAACGAGCTTGCTCGTATTATATCATTTTAAATAAATATTCCTGTCATATTTTCGTTTAAATCGAACGAATAGCTAGAATTGAGTCTACGTTAAAAAGATACTGAGACTATATTAATTTACCAGTATTTATTTAACAATTCCCCTTTAAATTTACTTAAAAACACTTATAAATCGAATTAAAATTCCTCGGAATTGGTTAAAATTCTCTCCGTAGAATTATTTTTCATTCTCGTTATTATTCCAGCAGCTAATTTTTCATAATTAAACGAACGATATCTCAAGAAGCAAAATTTAAAGAAGACGTTCTTTCATTTCGTTTCACTCCAATTAAATTCTACGATCGTCACGAGATTAAATTGTATCTGAAAGACAATTTTCTACCGTTACTCTATTCCTGTTCCGTCAATTCGAACGAAGTAAACGTTTCGAAGCTAATCTAAATTTAGAAATACCAAAATTCTACATCGATTCACCAGTCGCAAAACTAGATCTATCCGCGATACTTAAAACTATCCCCAATTTGAAGCACAATGAAGCTATCCCCGACAGATGTTAAAAGCGGGTAATTTGTTCTCAAAATGTACTCTCGTAAAGTCAACCCTCTTAAATTCCCCATAAACTTTCTACAATCGTCGCAATCACCATTACACAAATTATCGCTGTTACAACCCTTTCCAGACGAGAATATACTGCATTGCATATACAATGGCAAGGAACCAACGTATGTTCCAAAAAAAAAAAAAAAAAAAAAAAATGACAAAATTAGTTCTAACGTGACAGTTAATTAATTAGGTCTTATGTGGATAACCACATACTTCTAACGTTTATTGTACGTACCTGAGTGATTCGATCACGTGATCCTGGGGGTCGATCCATTGCATGTCCTTGATCAGCTTGGTGTCGTCGACTTTCGGTTTGCACGTCAGGATGATACTGGAGCCGATTGGCCTCGTCTGTGTATCCCCGCTTGGCATAATCTCCAAGGAAGGTTCTTTCGCGTAAGCTGCAGGCAAAATCGAGACGCGGCCGCTCGTTAGACTGACACAAAATGGATCGTTAACGCGAGGTTTCATTCAAAGGGAAAGACATGGAACTTGTATAATTTTAAGGAGCGAAGAAGCGGGGAAAATTTCTTGACGCGATCTGAATACGCTGCATTAATCGACGCCGGGTAATTGCATGTAATTCTATAATAACGACCCGATTACATCTCGTCCCGGGAAATCGGCACCGATTTTTCCAGACACCTTTAAACGCGCTTCGACTAACGCACGCTTGTATCCGCTTGATAATTACGTGGTGTTATTTTCGTGGCGATCTGCGTGTTTACGACGCGTTTTCGATGTCGTGTCGTGCCTTGGTGTGAAATTGACTAATTTTGATGGGATAACGAGGCCGAGTTCCTTGGGTGTAACGAAATTTAAAGGGATAGACAGACTGCAAGTGGGAGAAATTGTTTGCACGTGAAATTTTATGTTGAGGCTCATTTGTATTTATATGCGTAGTAGCATGCTTATTTATAGTGTAAGCAATATGAATAACTATCTGAATATAGTTTTTTACTAGTAGAATTAGTTTTAGCGAGTTAGCGAATCTTATGTTGCCGTCGACGGAGGAAAATTGATCGATTGTTCGTTTATTACGTGCGATTCGACCGCAAGTTTTCATTTTAAGAAGACCAAGAGCTTATGGCCGATATAAATAAATTGCTCGGTGATAGAATCACGACCAAATTATCCATATGATAAAATAATTATTATATTAAATTCAAATATTATTTAGGAAAGAAAATATCTGCTGACAAAAAAGGAGAACAACGTTATCTTCTAAAGGAAATGTTAAGAATATCATTGCTACGTTGCAACGAAAAACATACTTAATTTAAAATCTATGACGATACCACGTGTCTGCAATCTCTTTAGGAATACAAAACGCTTGTTGAAACGTATTGCGGTAACTTCTACCATATCTTGAAGCAAACACAGGGAGCAACAGAGGGCGAGAACGGGTAAAAAGTGGTGCAAATTGACACAGAAAAATGTGCGCAAACAGAGAGAATAACGGCGAACACGGAACAAAGAGCAATCACGGGGGTGGAAAAAAAATTGTCTGTGGTTTACGACTCTTTTCTAGAATACACCGTACACACGTTGTACGGTGAAAAAATGTCGTCCATCAAGTCTGTTTTCTGTAATATCATCTGATGCCGCACGGCACATTTCCCTTTTGAAATATTATTTTCATTCGCAAAAGAAGGGACGTTTAAAAAATAATTTTCATAACATGTACACACCGATTTCTAAAAAGTACCAAACTATGTCATATAAGAATATTAAAAGGAAAAATATATTTTATATTTAAAAATAGATTTTCAATAAATTAAAATAATAAAGTTTATAATGAGAATTTTTGAGTATCTCACGATTTCTTCTGATATTTTAAAATCTTATGATAATAAAAAAGATTAAATTTGGATGTACATAACCCAGTTTGCCTACGGAGCATGAAGAAATTGTTTGCCTCGACAGTATTTTAAAGTCTGATTCACATTAACGATTGAATCTAGGATTTTCAGTTTCTTTCGAGCTGATCAAAATCTGAGATTTTACCGAGGCATTCACACTAAACGATCAGAAACAATAAAATCTCGTCGCAGTATCTTTCATTTTATGATATTATATCGTCTCTGTTTCGATCCAAAATTGCGTTTTGTCACATATATCACAATATTTCTTGCGACTGACATCATATATATGGTTCGCTGTAATTTCGTACAGATTCGATTAAACGCTCATCCTCCATATTCCTTTCCCACTATTGACCGCGGTCTTGATCGCTAGCCACGGCTAACAGGTTTCTATTTGACTTAACCGAATCGCCTATTGTGTGCTCTCATTGGATTACATGTAAGCGATTTTGATCGGTAACTATGACTTAACGTGATCTGACCGTATCGCCATCGTTAGTGTGAATGCAGCTTTAATTTCCCATAAGTGTATACGCGACCGCAGGCTGACGATAATATCGTACACAAAGTAACGATCGTCTAAACAGGGAAAGGCTTGTACTCGTAGATTTAACCAATTGAACAATTTTTAATTTTTATCTTGAGTAATAATTATTACTCCACGGATATTTATGCATTTATAGTTAAATATAGCTTAAAACTAATTTTGAAGTATGAAAATTTAGAATATCGATATAGGTAAAAGAGTATTCCGAGTAGAACTATTATTATAATATTCACTACATAGAACGAACTTCTACTCTTTAGTGATACTTACAAAAATATGAAATTTCCCTAATCTACAGTCCGAGAATTGCAAACTAAGTTCAGTTGAACTTGGTAGCAGAACATTTTCATTCTTTCGATTAAAGTTCGCCACTCTGTACTATTATAGTGAAACGAGAGTTCGCTCTCCAGTACGTCTTCTATTAGATTTATTATTTCAAGAGGTAGAAAAAATACGCGGAAGTAATTCAAGGGAAACAATCGTAGAACAAGTAACATAATACAAAGAGGGAAAGCGGATTACGTGTACCTACAGGGGTTGTAGAAAATTGTCTCTGACTCACGACGTAGTTACACGACATACACTCTTGCCACAATGCATTATTGTGAGTCATAACTGTTTTCAAGTCGTATACCTCTAATCATAACGATTCGAGTTATTCGTGGCACAGCACCAACGTCCACGAGTTACTCGAACGAGACATGGGATCTACGTGGTTAGGTTTAGATTACGGTTAAGTATTATAGGTTAGGGTTAGGTATAGCTTAGGGTTAGGTTAATCCGGTACCATCCGCCGCCCTTCTTCCAGAGGGTGCAAGGCGTCTGTGAAGTTTTGCCGCACGTAGAAAAAGGGTTAAGTTAGGCTTAGGAACTTCGTCATTTCTAGGAACTTAGAAAAAGAAACAAGCTCATGATCGGTTTCCACGAGTCTTGACGCCAATATATCTGTTACAGTCGACTTCTTTATAGAGGAGATGCACGCGTCAAGGTCGACGCACCGTCGAACCATTTCCAAGAGTATCGGATTGCCGATGGTCTCAACCAGAAATGTTATCAGGTTTAGGCTCGATGACTGTTTTGAGCGGTGATACTCTTCAGGATTAGCGCGGTTCTAACAATAAGAGACACTTTCTATTGTCCTTGTCCACCGTAGAGGATCGCGTGCATGGAACTGATTGCTCGGAAATACTCGACAGCTCGCGATGTCCCATGAGGTACATGGAAAGCGATAAGCGTTTTCTGGAAAGGTCTCTGACCACGGATTTGGCACACTGGTGAGCTGTCTGGTAGGAGGGTTGACGATGTGTTAAAAAGCTCGATACATGTCCCGGAACTTTCGTGAGATCCAGATCGCTGAAGATCGACGTTAAACAGTTAACTATGGAATTTAGTTTTAGAAATCTCTCATGGTGTCCGATCGTCGAGTCTACTATACGCGTTAAACGCACCGAAATAAAGTTTCTGTTCGACGTGTATACTCGTCACACGCAGCTAATTGGTTGATATATCTTCATTGAAATTTGCATTCGCTTCCGAGTGTTTTTAAAGGTGACGATGTGTAAAGTAAACGATGACACGATATTTACGTGAAGTTGTTACATATATGCTTCTGTAAGATCTGCTCAAAGAAAGTGTGAAAGAGACAATCAAGTGTTAATTGCACGTGTTTAGTACCTGCAAAAGTTATAAGGAGATCATATTAATTATAACTAAATTGCGATTATACTAATAATTTTCAAATACTATTCCTTGTGTTAGTTTGTGTTGAAGGTCACCGCTTTTAAGAAAACTCTACATCTGGTCTTTTTTAGCTTCCTAAAGCACCGAAGCCATCGACAACGCATAAACAAAAGACTGGGAAGAAGGCAGACCATAAACAGTCGACAGGCGACGTTGGCTTCGGGGTTTTTCAGTTATAGAGCAACACTGCTAGCGTGCGGACCTGGGCCAGCTCATATTATTATTTCAATTTTTTGTACTTTTCACTTCTGTATTTCAAATATATTTTTCTACCTTATAATTTATCCACGCGTCTCTCTCATTATACATCTAATAACCTCAACAGTTTGTTGGTCATCAAAGTATCGAATTATCTATTCCTTTCATCAATTGTGCAATTCTAATAAATTTTACTTGCATTGGAAAACGCGTATAACACGAATGAAATGATAGATCTACAAACAAAATAACTATAAAATAAAACCACTGGGGAATAACATTAGATCCAACAAATTAGGTCATCCTTCTCGTTAGTCCGTTAGTGCAGACGATCTGAATGAATGCAACGGTTGATCCAACCTTCTTACCCAGACGATTGAAAGCACGTGGTGGTGGTGTGGCCCTGAGGACGTATAAGCACAGCACGGAAATGCAGATCGACGTCTCGGCGGCGCCCATCCTCGCGACGCTTGGCGAATGCCACGAGTGCTTTTACGACGACATACGTGCGTCAACTATGACGCCGGAATGCGGCTGGTTATGCCGCCGTAACACGCAACCATCCTTGGGTGCCCCGTCGGTACGCACAACAGGAAGCCAGAATTAAGCTAATTAATCGTGACGAGCGAAAGTACGGAATTGGTCTAACTAGGAAACGTTCCGACAGGCATGTGCTGTTCTCTTGTCGCTAGCCGACTAAACCTTTACGTGTGTCTACGGAAGGATCGACAACAATTCGCCAGAGGAATCTTGCAACTTGCGCTAGAAATCTTCCAAGTTGCTTCAAAGAATAAATCTTAGGTTTTTACTTTCACGTAACACTCGTACGGGACTTTTGGATTAGCCTGTGTTAGTTTAATAGTCTTGTAATTAAAATTATGGATGGTGCGAGTCGGTGAATCTTCGAATACGCTTGGAAAAATATTTGTTAGGTTTGTAGTTTCATACGAGATTTATATAGATTGTTAATTTAACAAGTTATCGATCAAAAGCATAGAAATAGCGCGCTGGATGAAAAGTAGCGAGATGAATCTTCGAATTTGCTTTGAAAAATGCATGTCTCGTGTAAGATTTATACGAGACGTTTACATTAGATTTATTTTAACGTGTTACAATGCTGGACCCTCGTAACGTGTTACAATATCAAGCCTCTTGCATCACCTGTAACCCAGCAATTGATTTCAATCGTCGATTAAAACTAACCATCTAAAGCAACATTGTTCAACGGTTCGAAGCTGCATGAAAAAACAAGCAAATACATAAACGCGTAATCCATATGAAATAGCCAAAGAAGAACAACCGCTGTTCCGAACAATTGATTCTCATAACAATCAACAACGCTGGCATAGCAATTCGCCGAAAAAGCCATGGCCATCCGGCTATTTCGCTGCGTGTGATGCGAATTCGTGGCTGACGTAACCGGCGCGCGTTACGAAAATTGAAACTGTGTCAAATGAAACGGCTTGTTAAAAAAAAGATGTCGTTCTCGCTTTACAGCATTGTTTGCTCGTGGGACAGCCATTTTGCGGCGAGATATTCGCACATTGAATACCACGGTACGGCAATTAATTCGATGAAAGAGGAACAACAGCATCGTTCGCGAGACCAACTGGAAGCGAAAACGTTTCGTGAGACGAGATGAGGAGAAGCAAGCCAGTTACACATGTATATAATTTCCGGTCTGTGGTAGGGTCAAGGACGCGGAAATACCGACGTTGGACGCCATTGGAATGGCATCTTCAGAGACAAACTTCTTTAATTAAGGTGGAAGATGCGTCGAATCGAGACTTGGCCCAGACTCTCGTTATCAAAGTATCGAACTTTCACGACGCGTTTTCGTAAAGTGCTTGGGGGTGGATTAAGGGAAGACAAAAATTGGGGGGCGTTACGTAGCGGAAGAACGCTTCCGAGATACTTTTTACGGCGTAGTAGATTGATGTTGGACGACTGGCTTGATGCAACGTGAAAGATAGCAAGGTTAGAGGAACAAGGCGTTTTAGGTGACGTTTTTGATAGACTTTTATGGGTTGTGATTGACGTCTGACGCTCTTACTTGTTAAATAGCGTTATTTTTATTAGTAGCAGATAGAGATTTTCCGTTTCCGTGTCAATTACAAGCTGTTTTGTTCTATAAGTTAGACAATTTCATAAGACGCACGTTTACTCAAAAAGTCTGTCGGGTTTCATAGGTTGCAGTTTAGAAAGTTCGTATACAACTTCTTTCTTCTTTTTGTCTGTCTAAAATCTACTGTATACGCGTCTATGTTTCGTTGTTGTCTATTTCTTAAAACAAAGAAGAGCAAAAATTGAAGCTTAAAAGCTTAAAAACAGCGAAAAATATATTTTTTAATATTCAATCTTCTATTTCTCATTACTATATAATGCTACACGTTCTCAATGGAACATCAGGTTCAAAATATCATAGGGAAAGTTCAGGCGAGGCAAGTCAGGTAGTTAACCGAACGGTACGTAATTCAGGGAACGTTCTCGGGCTTACGAGAAGGATGATACAAACGGAAAGTCCAATTTTCGGTCTTATGGTCTTCTCGTTTCGCGATAAGAAGTTCAGCGATCGACGAAGAGGGAGAGACAGATTTTGGCTTCGAAACAAGGATTACGAACCCCGTGAGAGGGAAATGCTCTGGTTCGAGACAGCTTATTTGTTGAAGTCGTTTAGGGAAACAACGGCACATGGTCGTGATAAGGTTGGCGAATTCATCATTTCCGGATCGCTTAGTCAAAAGGAGGAGTGGTAAAACGCGTGACACAAAGGGAGAGAAAATGGAAAGGTTCTCGTCTTCTTACATAGTTGGTACACGCCTTTAGGCATGACTAATAAGATGCTGGAAGAGCAGACGTTCGATTATATAAATGAGATGCTCGTGGTAATGATCGCCCCGGATGCTTGCCTACCTCCGAATGGCCATTATCGTTGCTCCATTATCTCGTGATTTAACGAAATTTCCGGTTGGAACTACGGCGAGACTTGATGAGCTTCGCTATAAACGATATCAATTATCGTTAAATCTTAATTGTTTGTACAAGGAATCAGGATTTTCTGTTCGAGTTCAGATATAGCTAACCCGTTATATAGGTGCAATTTAGTATTTAATTTAAATATGAGTCGTACAGAAGCAGAAAATTGTATTTATGTAATTGTATTTTGTGATTTGTCAGTTTAAAGCATCCGAAATACATACAGCCGATCCATTGTCCAGCTTCAATTATCTTATTTCTCTAGCGTAAAGATCTAATATTGCATAAACATTTACAGTTTAGATGCGACGATCGATATGTTTGAAATACTTCAGACAGCGACAACGATACAAATTTAATTGAAAAAGCAAATAAAATAGAGCATGTATGCGTAATAAAATAAAATATGTGAATAATTCATACATTGAATTTAAAAGTTGTCACCTTATATAGGACAGAAAATGTGACTTACCATATTTGTATGCAAAAATGATCGATACTGCTCGATTGTTTTTCTCTCTTAAAGACACTTAAATATCCAAGCCATAAATAGAATAAGGAAAAAAATCACAGATCCACCACTTCCATAACCATTTTTAATTCTCCCACTTTGTTTTCTGTCGATGTATCACACACCATTAATATCTCGCTGTAGCAGCAATATTTCGTTGGTCACAATGGACGTCGTCGGCCCCAAAAACTGCGCCATAATTTATGACTCTGCGAAACACGTCGACTATTACGTCATATAACAGGCCAACGGAAGATAGCTGGGGAAACCGCCCACTCATCGTAGCGCCCTCGATCATTATGATGTTATACGAAACTCATTCGACGACCATTCAACGACTATCGTACACAAAGCTATCCAAAAGACCCACTCCGATGCATCCTATGATCGTTTTACAAATTCGTCTGATTCATCCCAATATTGTTCGTAAACCTGCCCCGCGTGTATTTACAATAAGGCGTCGCTGTCTGACTCTCGGAGCCCCTGAATTCGTCGTCTCTGACGAAGCACGACGTCCATCCGCCTTGGTCCGTGCAATTCCCTTCGAAGTTTTCGCGAAGAAAGCCGGTAATTGGCCCGGGGCTTCATTAGAATCGTTTTCGAGGGTAAGAGAACGACCCTGAGAATCAGTCAGGGGTCGGAAAAGAAGGTATACGAGAATGGGCCAGGAAGCAGCGTGACAGAGGGATATGGTTGGCGATGAGAAGGGAAGAGAGAGAAATATATGGTAAGAAGGTTTGCGAAAGAGGGAGATTAAAGGAAGAGGAAAGCGGAGTAGGGAGGGGAGAATGTTTAAGGGTCAGGAAGAAAGGAAGAGAAGGTGAAGTAAGCTCAGAAGAGAAAGGAGAGTAGATCAAGGTCTGTGTCAGAGAAAGGTAGACATTCTTTTTCGAATGAAAATTGATATCCAGAGGAAGGTGACTCGAGGCGGAAGATGCGTATGAAAGATAAAAGAAAAACAAGGAAGGTGAAACAGAGAAAGATGATGGGACAAACTCAGGGAACAGAAAGGAAGAGAATAAAACTGAACCGAGGAGGTTTATGCCGCAGAGAGTGAAGCTAAAAAAGGTTATGTTAAAAGAACATAGAGAATAAATTCAAAGAAGAGGAACAACTGAGGGATAAGGAAGATCAAAAAAGGAAAAAAAGCGAAACCTAACCTAAATCAAGAAGGGATACTATAGAAAAAGATAAAGGAACGAGGTCAAATAGAGAGAACCATAAGAAGATAGAAACAGAGAGACGACACCACCCTCCTAGGACATCTTATTTACGTTAGTTAGGGTTTGTTGGCATAGTCACCCGAGGGGCCATTCAATGAACCCACCACCCTCTCTATTCCCAAATGCATCCACGTACATGTACGTATATTCCAAGATTTCCTCTCCATCTAGTCCTAGCTGCCTGTTACCTTCACCCACGCGTCAAACACCCTCTGTGCGTCTCCTACCAACCTATCAACCGAATGGACGTGTAGCCCAGGAAACTACTACCTTAGAACCCAGCTAACCCAGCTTCGTTACTTACGCCGCCACCCTGTACGCGCGACGCAGCGGGAGTTAGAGCCGAGTAAACTCGGCGACATGTCACACGAGCTGGAAGAATTCGATCTGCCGAGGGTCTGGAAACAGAGGGTGGCCGAATTGGAAGAGGAGGGAGGATTTGATCAAATTCTGATATCGAATTGGCCGGGTAAGGGTGAAAAACGAGAGGGAGAGGGAGAATCCTCGTGAGGGTTTACGAAATTTTCGGAGCTAGCTACTTCGCGCAAACTTGTCAGACCAAGTTGCCAAGATTCTGCCCGGAAGTTGCGTTTACTATCGGCGATTGTTAGTTTTGATCCGGATGGAGCATGGAAATGGACCGTGTACTGTGTGTAAAGTTCTGATGGAGGAAAAGGGAGATAGGGAGAAACGCGCGATGGAAACTCGAGATTTGAGAAACGCGAGAACCTTGAAATCCAAAATTGTACTCGTCGCGCGATTGGAAATTCGTCTCCATACTGGCGCGTTGCAACGTGTCCGAGTTTCGAACTTCACAAAGTTTATTTGTCAGTCGAATATCGTTGCCTGTTTATCGATATTGGACACCCTTGTACACTTTTATATCGGCAAACCCCTACGTCTCTCGATGCTTCTTTGAATTTTTATTCGGATTTCAATTTATTTTGTTTACTCCTCGGCGACTATTTTTTATTTAAAACCGAAGAGTGGTTTGGAAAATGTTGAGTTAACCACTTAATTAACACGTACATACCATGAGAATCTAAATGTACATTTTCAGGGAATTTCAACGAAATTTATTCAAGATCTTTTACGCATATGCTACGTAAATTGAAAATTCATTAAAAATTGATTACATCGATAAAAATGGAATACAAATTAGGACAATAGTAAAAGACATAGGTAGGTAAGTCTGTAAGTAACTCGATTTTACACGAACCTCATTTTTGTCAGGTTAAAGTTTCCCTGTACGTCGCTATACATATTAGATTATTTGGAAAATTCATAGGAAAAGTCAGAAAGGATTTAACCAGGACGAGTGTTTTCTTGAAAAAATTGTCCATCTGTTTCGATAATATTTTGCGTAACTTTTATAGGTTTGTATTTCTTTTTTCTTAATATATAATATATTATTCGTAAATTCCCTCGACAAGTGCCGTAAAATACCAAATCAAACTGCTTCACAATATATTTAAATATCGAATACATCTCGGAAGCAGAGAATTGAAAAAGGAATTGAAAAAGCTGTAGTTTAAATAAAAGGTAATACGTACATGAAAATTACGTGAAAACGGGATAATCTCGTTTATAATGATCGTGACAATCCTTTAATGTTAACGTCGTGTTTTGCATTTTCGCCCTTAATGTTAAAATGAAAATGCGTGCCGATCGTGAATTTCGTTTCGATTTAATTCATTTTGACCGACGCTGAACGAGAGAGAAACAAATTGGTACCGGAATCGGTGAAATAAAATACGGTTCAGTTATTTCCTTTTTGCATATCGGAACGTGCAATGCTACCGACTACCGGAATTAATTGAACAGTCAGGCGCGCTACATGGAATTTTTTACCAAAGGAAATCGCGTTGTTCACCAGCTATATTGTTACGTTGTAACGAATACACAGGAAATATCGAAATGCCTCCAGTTTAACTTTTAACGAAATTAATATTTGAGATATCGACAACCTGTCTTCCCGTAATCGACTAATTTCCTTCTCTTAATACACGCTAATAAGCCGATCGATTAATTGCAATATGAGCTGGCAACCTTTCACTGAAAGAGTTCCACCATCGTTCATCTCGTACAGCATAATTTTCGCCAATTCTTTAATTAGAATTAGTCGAACGATTTTACGAGACTCATAGTTTTCAAATATCTATAGAATCGTAGATTTCCTGTCCATTGAAAATACACGTGTTTTACAGGCAACGGTTAATCTCGAAAAGAAGCCGAAATCTTTTTCGTTCCGTGGTGAACCGCGTAAAGCACGAATTAAGACATTATTTATTTTTAAGTTAAAATTTAATAAAAATCGTCTATGAATTATTACGTATAACGATGCATAACTCAATTTATAATTGTAGTAAATTATGTATTAAATAACTGCATAAACATAGACAACTCATACTTAAGTTACCCAAAATTATCAATTTATTACAATAATCGTAAAAGGTCTATAAACAAGTAAAACAACCCTTAACGGTACATAAAAAAATTACCCAAAATTATCAGTTTAGCACAATAACCATAAAAAGTCTATAAACGAGTAAAACAACCCTTAACCACGCATAAATGAACAAACAACAAATGAAATCCATTCCATACCCTCGAACGATACACACCTCACACGTCATTTCCCACGAATCGTACCTCAAAAGAGCTTTCCATCTCCTCCATCTGCTGACATACACGATTTGGAGTATCTTAGAATCGCGCACTCGAGCGCATCCCCATAATCGAGTTCCCTACTGTATTTAAATCGATCGTCTTCGTCTGAGAACAAAGGATTTCTCAAAAGAGGACGGGGGAAGGAGAGGGGGGTGATGTTACATCGTTTTCGCGAGGTCAAAGGAATCGTAGACGGAAGATTGGATTCGAAACCGATACGTCGAAGAGACACGGAAGAGGGTTGGGGATCTGGACGCTTGCACCCCCTTCAATCTTCCAGTTCCGAAAGTTTCTCGATCAACCCTCGCGAAGTCGATGGCTGGGTCATTTTTGATTCAGTCGACTTACATATACTCGTATATCAATGTAGGATCTTTACTACAATTAGTTTATTTACAATAAATGGATTAAACAGAGATGTTGATTAAACAGGAAGCTATGGTTGTTTAACATGGACTAATCACAATAACGTATTATAATTAAGACAATTAGATTAGTTAATTAGCAACTCTCGTCACCACGGATCCAACGTTATCTCGACAACACTAGTAACACTCTCTGACTTCTCAACTCACAATGACTGTTAATTCGTTTTTGTCCCCTAGCAACCCCTTGTCTTTTGTCTTAGCGCCACCACACACATGTTCCGCAACCGCTTGTTTATAATTCGCCCGACACCCCCCAGGCTCCTCGTCCACGATACTACATTAGGATGGCGGGATAGGAACCAGGTGATTATCTTCTAATAGTGAAATGTGTTGATACTGTCGCACACTAAGCACGGGAAAGTTAATTTTAGGACTAATTTAAGATAAATATGTTTCACTAAAATTTGTCATACTTAACATTCCATTTACTCGTGACATTTATATTCTAATCGGAATTTTATGCATTTATAGAAAATTTAAAGACACGTAAGATAATATGCGATATATAAAATATTCAAAGCAGAACATTCGTTGTCGTATTTTATAAATGAAACAAGCTGCTATTAAAATTCTGTTTTACTTATATTCATAAAAATATGATATCGCATAAGAATCCACGGTTTATCAAATAGTTCTGTTATTTTTACTTTTACGATAGCGTATAAAATTAATTTTCTCAAGAAGCGGGCAATCATATTTCATATTTTCCATATATTCTTTCACTTACAACTACTCTCTTGTTGATTATACCGTAATTACTGTCACTCTATGTATAGCTTATGGCAATGGTTTGCGAACGAAAAAATTAGACAAGATTGCTTATAATAATAGTTTATGAACAACAAATAGATAAGATTCGGTGTATCGGTATGTGTCGATCTTGATCAAACTGGTGTCTCGAAAGTTCGTCGATTATGTCGCGGCCAGGGATCGTTTCGTTGTAATCTGGTCGACAAACTCTTGCAACTAAGTAGCTCGATATAACGTGACGGGATAATGAAGTGGTCGAAGGGCTGTGGCCGGTTCCATAAACCGAAATTACACGCGCTAATGCGAACGGAGTATAGGATAGTGGTTTTCCAAGCCGACGAAACTTCGAACAGCGCGAGTGTACGCGGATTATCCGCTTGTGCACGCTTCGTTGACCGGAGAAAGGTGTTCCGTTATTAATAGCAATTAAGCAAATGGAGCCTGGCTCTTGGAATTTCATTAGATTGGGTTGCAACCGTGGCCGGAGGGTGCATGAATTTCTCGTTAGATGTGTGTAGGTGTGAATGACAAGTGGTTGATGGAGCTGCAACTTCGATTCCGGGTAAGACGAGTATGTGAACGGTTGATGAAACGTGTACCATCGTTTTAGTGGATGTAAGGTAGTGTTTGGATCGTTTCGGGTTTAATGAGTCATGTAGGAGAATTAATTGTTTCATTGGATTTTATAGGAGGGCTATAGAGGGTGGGATTACCTCTTGAGAAAGTGCTAAGAGTTTTAATCGAAGAGTATTAACCGAATACCACAAGGCGAAGCTTATGTTTTGGGAAAAATTAATTAATTAACTAACAACTACTTAATGTCAAATACTCTGGATTATTTCAAGTAAATTTTAATATCCATTAATTTCATAGAATTCAATCAATTATTCTAACTTAAAACAGTCTTATTTGCATGAAGTACATTTACGTTTTCTATAACATTATTTTATTTGTGTTATATTATACCATAATCATGTAAAATAATTAAATGTATCTAAATGTTATATAATTGTAATTTAAATATATTTAGATTATTAAAATTACTTCAAAGCGCTTAATATTTTGTGCGACTTGCTCTCGCTGTGTCGACAGCAAGCGATTCCGAGAAAGCTCTTGAATAATTGTTTAGTAAACTCGCTTTATGCTTTATTCATATTTCGCTATTTCAAAAATTTCATTTCCGTGCCTCCTGACATTACGGCGACTGTTCCATGACATTTGCATCGAATCTTTATTTATCGTAGTATCTTTTAAAAATCGTGAACCAGCAAAGAATTGCAAATAAAAAAAAAAAAAAAGAAGAATTACAGGAAAGAATTACAAATTCCATAATACGTAGAAATGTTTCTTTAGAAGAAGTACGTTCGATTACCATTGCGAAATTAATAACCCATCAAGATGCAACTTTTGTATAGCGTAAGGGGTAAGAAAATTAGAAAATTAGGAAAACGTAAAAATGTGAAAGAAGTCATCAATACTATAATCAAAGTACGATTTTGATAGAAATTCTACATGCTTCAATTATCATCATGAAACCAATAATTTAGAATATAGCTAGTAAAAACTAAAGCTTCCACATAGTTTAGAAAAGAAAGGAAAGAAAATTTCCCAAATTCGAAGCATGTAGAAATTCGAAAAGGTTAGCAACATTCTGCACAGATATCTACGGCATGTAGAAAACATTCAGAAATATCAAGTTTGAGAGAAAGCTACTATAAATCGTTGACGTTTTACCATGCGAACCGCGTTAGTCGTAGTTTGTTTGCGAGTTTTAGGTAAAAGTAAGGAAGCCGTGAAGTGAGGGATGATGGGAAGTGAGTTCCGTATGAACATTTGGCACGTGGCTCGGCGAAGCCACCAGAAACAAGCAATTTGACTACAAGGCTTCCGTCTAAAACGGGCTTTCCGAGTGCCTCTAAAATAGGATATCTCTATGTAGAAACGAAGTTTACACGACAGCGACCACGTGAAGTAATGAGCTTCAACTTTCTGACGAAATAGCGAGGAAAATTTTAATGAAAAGTTCATCTCTTCGTTGTGTTTGCAAATTATAAATAAATATTTGCAAGAAAAAAAGGTAATTTCTACCTGTTGCCGTTAAAATTCCTATCTAACATACGTCGAAAGGAAAAGGGGAAAAAGACCTGGACACTAACAAAAAGTCCAACGTGTTCTAAAACAACTAAAGCATCTGTCTTACAACGCTGACGTTTTTCTTCGCTATCGATTTTCTCGATGATTCGCGATGTTCTTGTTGCACGTTCGTTTAACTTCGATCCGCGAGAAAACGCGTGCGGAAAGGACGAAAAGGATGACGGAGAAAGAATCGGTAAAAGTCTTCCTGAGCATTTAATTAGAAACGGCTTATCTCTCCGACCAAGAACATACTAGCACGTTCTGAAGAGAAAGAAGTTTTTATCGGAGTCTCTCCGCAGTGTGCCTTTCAGCCATGACATGCAGTGGAGTTTAGAAGGCTGCCTTGTTACCTTTCTGTAGGCGTGTGCTTTGATAGAGGGAACGTTTCCATTCGAACGATCCCTGCACAGGTTTCTACGTTTCGGCAGAATTTAATCGTCGTCCGATCGTACGAGTCTGTCTTGACAACTGGGTCTTCGAGATCGAATTTCGAAACGTTGTTTCAAAATAAAATATGCATGCATTTTGCTTTAATTTGTTTTTACACTCGCAACCTTTTTTCACTACCGAAGAAATTAAATTGCAGTATCGAATCTTGCTTTGAAAAGCTTTCGATTATTTTTAGAATTAGAAAAATGTGTATTTAATGGTATTTTGGATACTCTTTACGGGATTCCATGCTTCTTTTTTTCGTTCAAAATTTCCTCCAGAAAGGTATCAACTTAGGGTGATTTTATTTCACGATTTTTGGAAGCATTCTTCATATTATCAAACATACTTGCGAAAAAGTAGACATATCTTTACCGAAACAAAGGTAAAATAAAATATTTAAATCTGGAATAAAGGAAAGGTTGTGTTGCGTTAAAAATGAAAAACCAGTACAGCAAAGATTTTGACAGATCTGCGTTAATACCGGCGTTAGGTATGTTTTAAAATAATTAAAATACGCTGAAGCTTCGTTCCTCTCAAATTTGGTAAATTTTTTAATGAAGAAGCGTGGAGATTTTTTTTTTAGGAAATAGATTGCAAAATATTACAGAGATTATAACAGGATTAAATGTATATCAAGTGGCTAATACATTATTTCGTTGAATTTTTCGAAGAACTAAAATAACTGTGTCATAAGTTAGATTATAGTATCAGTAATAGCATAAGCACGTAGTCTGCAATTTTGCTATAACTTATTCACTTGCGATTCAAAATTGATTTAAAACGTTTTGGTCGAACGAATAAAATAAAATATATATATATATATATATATATAGGTTGACAGATGATATTACTAATTTTCTACAATTTCCACAATTCTGAATTTAGAAGATGATGAATAGTAAATATAATTATTACAGATTAATAGACCTATATAACTTTTCGCTAGAACTTCTTATTCATTCATGATCTGCAGTGTGCTGGTTACGAATGTCTTCGATGAAAAGATAAATTTAAGCTATCGATCCGTAGATAACATAATCAATTCACCGACTGATGGATAATATGATAGCTACAATCTCGTATAATAGCATTCCATTTATTTGAAACCGCTGTGGAGTAACTACTTGGTATAACTGAAGTTTATGTCAACTGTATTTTTCATTTGAACAATAGGATTTCACACGTTCGATCGATCAGAGTGCTACCAAAAATTAATTTAATCTGACGCTGAAGCTAAAGTTTCAATAGAGTTTGAATGAACGGACTTTCGATTAATTCCATTCCGATTTAATGGAATTCAAATAATTGCGGGTTTCGATCAATATAGTTGCAATTAATAGAGTTCCAATTTAATTAAATGTTAATAAATAAAACTTCAATAAATGAAATTTCAATTAATAGAGTTCCAATTAGTAGGCTTGCAATTAGTAGGGTTCCAATTAACGGGTCTCCAATCAAATACAGTTCGAATGAATGGAGTTCGAATTTAATCAAGTTCCAATAAACGGAGTTCGAATTAATGGAGTTCCGTCCAGGACTTCCAATCGATAGATTTCCAGTAATTGCAACTCAGATAAATAAGCCTATGTCCGAATCTACATAACTGCGCTTATATCCAAATTTTACACTAATTCCATTATCTTAAATTAGTCTCCATAATTAATCCAATTAATTTCCATAATTGCTTGCTTAAATCGCCAACTACATACCTAAAAAGTCTACTGTATTACTTAATTCTACCAAGTTCGCGTTTCGACTATTAAAATTTTAATAATAAGACGGCCTAGCGAATTGTACGCAACGTTTCTTCGACGAGGCTGCGAATTCATCGTACACTCGAAGGGACGGTGGTTCATCGTTTGAGGAATGCGATAGCAGGGTGTTCATGAACGTCTGGCTGTGTCCGCTGGGTTAAATTGAGAATTCCATTGAGCAGGGGCGATGCAAACAAGCGTATCAAAATACACGGTATATATGTACACGGTAAGCACATTCGTAAGATACATCCGGAGGGATAGAGAGTAAGAGATTCGATATTGTTATTAAAACGCGAGCCGCCAGCGTTATGAACTTGGAGTGCGAGTGTCGAGAGTTCGCTGAAAGGGGAATATAATTATTCGCGGAAATATGCGAGATGTATATAACTATCCCAGCTTTTATAACGTACGTTAGCTGCGGAAATAGTTGTTCAATAATGGAGAATTTACTTCAGATTTTCCATTTAATACTCGTACATCTATAAATTCATTTATTATATGGTTCTTGTTAAAGTTTATAATTACCTAGCAGTTTAAATGATTCATTAGAGCGAAAATTACGTGGAAGTTTGTAAAAATTGATGATTTCATAAAGTTGTTGTGGCTTCGTAATGAGCCAAAGGAGATTAACCACGTGCCATATGACTCAGGGAACCTGTTTAGGTTGTAATGGAGTGTATGATTTCTTCTCATAGAGATAGAGACTCTTTTCTTTTAAAACGATTATCGAATCAGATTTCTTACGCGCTTTAAACGAACAATCTAACAATGTAAAAATGTGATTTATGAAGGGTCGTTTCTCTTTTACCATCATTTTTTAATTACCACGAGATTGTAATTATTGCCTCATTTTCATTAATAAGGATCGTCAAAAATATTAAAATCTATACTTGTTATACTTGTTTCATATTCAATTTTACAGTCTTCTTCTACAATGTTGAAAATAATTAAATAGCTTTACGTTCAAATCACATCGCCTGGAATTACTAATCAATAGAGACTGTTGAATTACAGCTATCATTTGGCGTTTTTTAATTTCGAAACCTTCAATGTCGATATCACCCGAGCTATTACACAATAAATTTTTCCTCTTTCCGAGACATTCAATATCCTACATCGCTCGAATATCATTCAACGTGTGTTTCATTTAACGCATGTTTAATTTCCAAACCTTCGATCTCCCGTATCGTTACTGTAACAGTTTTCAAAAAACACTGCGCACTGTAAATCCACGTTTCGAATAATCCTTCGACTCTCGTCCATCTCACCTAAGCCACGTCATATCTTGGAAAACTAAAAAAAAAAAAAAAAACCGGAAGGTACCTGTTTAGCTACAAAACCAAATAAAAGGACAGGTTTCGTTCACCTTCCAATTTTCTTCCTTTCTCTCGCCAATTTATTTCCTTTTTTTCTTTTCTCTTCTTTTTGCAAAATGAAAGCGCTCTCGTTGGAATTGTAGCGTAAATACGTGGGAAACTAATTGCAACGTCTGAATGCTGGGACAATGGGAACATTTAAGCCGCGCTTCACCCGCGCGCGGTAAGTTCCGGAGCTGAACACGGATGAAATTCCAAACTGTCTCCCGTAAGCCACACTTCCGTTTGAATATGATCCGTTGTCGTCGGTGCTCTCCTCTGTGCTCCATCGAAACCACCGGATATCGATTAAGCTACATTTCCATAGTTTCTCGACTAATTTTACCTACCGGTACACGCTTAGGCGCCTGCGATTGTTTCGAGCGATTTCGCGTTCTATCTACGTTCATTGTACAATGTACACGTCTTGCAACTCCACGCTCGAATTACGTGCACGGAAGTTGTCAAAGACTGTCTTTGTGCGGCCTGCGACCGTTTATGGAGAACATCCGGTTTAAACGAAAGTGTTTCAATATTCTCTATAATTTTGGCACGCTTGTGAAAAGCAGGAAATGCGACTTGTCGTACATTTTCATTGTATTTATATGAACTACACACAGCCTTATTTTATCGATAAAATTTGGAATTTTGTTACTTTTACTCCTTTTCCCTCCTCGTTCCCAATGACTTCAACTCGAACATCCGCAGACCTCTTAACCTTTTATTTAGAATCAGTAAAATGCAGTGAAATTTGCATAGGAAAATCGAACGTCCGAATGCTCTAAAAGGACTTTATTATACCTTCACGACGAACACGAGCGAACGTGCCAAGAGATTAGATCGAACATCTAAAAGAATCGAAGAAGCATTTTTCCAGCGTTCCAGAGCATTCGTCGTATGGTTTGCGATTCGGTGAGCAATCGCCAAACGGAGAACGAATGCTCGTTTACACTTTCATTTTATCAAATTTTAGTAGAGCGGGGCACGCGCGACCGTTCGCTCGTTTAGGTCTACTCTAGACACATTAAAATACATACCTGAGGCGAAATAAAAGAAAGTTGAAATTAAAATAAGCCCGTCTCACGCGAAGCAGGATACCCGTTTGCACCATAAAGCATGATAAAAAAGAAAAATGAACGTTGGGAAAATTCGTATGAAGCTTGATACTCAGCGAAGTATTCGTGCACAGCACGAACAAACGAGGCGTACAACACGTATTTAGTCGGCATCCTCTGCATTATTGCGTCTGTTCGAGGCTGGTTTTCCACGGCACCAAAAAGCCGCGAACTCAAACGGCTCCAGCTGATTGCCAATTTCGTCGAACATATTTTTCCCGGCCACGTTTCGTTTATCATCCCCCGGGCTCGTTCTCCACCGTGTTTTCCCCCCACCCTTCCATAGCACGGATACGCCTCGCGGGAGAGATCCATTATAAACCGGCGAAAAAAAGCGCGGCTCGCTAAATATAATGCCACCGCCCCCGGTCCAGCGAGACGCATCGTCAAAAACAAATCCGAAAATGGATCCCCGCGACCGTGAACTCACTGTTTTTCCCTCGGCCAGCGAGTCTCCGCGTTAAAACACAAACGCAGCCAACGATCTCTGTTCATTCTGTTCGTGTTTGCAATATGAATTTTATTGCGAGTAGGACAAAGTTGCTGCGTGGCTCACTATGGATATTATTCAGATGTATTAAATTTCTCGACAATTTGACGTTGTTGCGGGAAATGACATTGATACAGAATTTGGAGGTAATTGTTGGTTCACTGGGATTTTAGATTGGATTAGGAAAATGGTGCAAAGTGTGTCAAGAAATATTACTTGTAGTAATTTGCAGAAAGTTAACGAGTAGACTGTGTTCATGCAAGTTAATAAGTTCGTAAATGTAATTAAAGAAGCGGAGAACCTAAGCAGAAATTTGTCGTTCATAATATGTAGTATCGTTTTCACATGGAATTTGTCTGATGAAGGAATAACTTATTCTTCTCACTGTAACTTAACTATCAGATAAAAGCTATACAAACAGGAAGTAATTTATTTAATTAATTAATTTTATTTCTTGATAAATTCAAATACACGTTTTTATTAAACCCTTCGCGGTTTTATTAAACCCTTTGCAACCTTCTTGAAGATGTATGTATGAACGAAAATCGAACGAACTTATTTAACAACTCACTTTCCAGTACATTAAATATTTTGTATATCTTCGCGCCTTACGTGCATTCTGTATTTTTACATTTTTAAACTTCCCATAAACGTGATACCTTGGTTTGTTCTTGTCTCAATGTTTCAAAATGGTTACCGCTAGTATAGCAATACGGTCGTGACGGAACTACCCAAGTGCCTATTACCCGACACTGTAAATTAAACACGTACAAAGTGATTTCCTAAGTTCAAGAGCAATTCTCAGTTTCTATTGTAGTTATTGTCGTTGGAAAAGATCGACCGTCGCCATTCTGTCTAGAATTTCTCACATAAATCCGAGTTCGAGTTTCCAGAGTTCGAAGTTAAGTTTAAAGGAACGATAGCAAGTTCAAAATTACAAAGTGAATAGCGACAAGTATCTGTTTAGTTTTGAAAAGGTAACTCGTGGGAAGGAATCGACTTCCGACTTTGGAAGTACGATAATTTTCTTATATAAACGTGGCGAAAGTTGGAAGGTTATTGTTAATGCATTAAAAGTACGTTAAAAGTATGCGGGACCGCTGTTTATTCAACCATTGAACGAGAACGTTTTATTGGAAATTGAAGACGCATTTTATCGGCAATCGTTACGGCGATGAAAACGGCACTCAAAGCTCAGGGTTGAGAGTAGTTTCTGAAATATCCTGGGAACTAGAGGTTGTAAGAGAACGCGACTTTTCTTCCGTGTTGTATATTTTACAACAGCAAATATCATAGTACCTGCTTTTTCGTATCCTACGCACACGTATATATATACATATTATAATATATTATACGTATCAATAAAGGATACTTACGGCTAGCTGTATATGTATATACTATACAATATACTATAATATATGTATACATAAATATAAACATATTAGGATATATAGATAGATATTATACATGGTGGTTGGTAACTGGTGGTACAAGCGGAAAGGGGGTGATTCTACGCGAAAAAACAAGTCGAAAATATAGAATAAAAATTTTTCGTTTGAGGCTTTGTTTTCGAGAAAATTGACTTTGAATTTTCGCTCGGTAAGCGTGCACTTTATCACGTCTCGTTATAACGGATGTATATATGGCCGTAGGTATCAGGACAGCTGTAAGTTACATTTATTGAAAAATTCGAATAAATTTTATTTCACTTTGGTGTCTTACACTGTAAAGTACATGTGACGTGAATAAAATAACATGTTTCTAATAAAATAATAATAAAATAAAATTTGTAGAAAATAACAACTGTAAGAAGCATTATCGATTTGTATTACGTATCAGCAAGTATTCAAATGGCAATGTACATACACGTATAATATAAATGTACACACGTATTATAGATGAAAGAAAGTAGAGACAGCCCTTTCATAATCCAATTATGCATTTAAATTTTGCTTTACCATTTCTGCATTTATATCATTATATACGTGTACGAGACGTACGAGCTAAAAAGGACGGTCTGAGACGAAGTCACGATAATGCCTCTCCCCTTTTCTCTCCACCTTTAAGCAGTACACACAATTACGCGGAGAGCGAGAAATCCTTGAAAAGAAAAACGCCTTTGCCGTATGATCATCCTCCTCTCCCTGGCCTCCCCCTTATGACGAATCGATGAAATGAGCACACACAGCACACGCTCTACCGTCCCTAAAAGGCGGCGCCCTCAAAGCGGTAAGACTCGTTAAAGGCGAATCTCTTCTCTGCTCTTTTTTCCTTTTTCCAGCCACGCTCTGTCGCTACTCTCGTTACGCGTCGTGCACGTGCTACATACGACCGTGTCGGTGAGCATAAGTCGGTGAAAATAAGGGGGAAGGGGGCAAAAAAAAAAAGAAGAAAAAAAGGAGGAGGAAGAAAGAGTTGGTGGGCGGATGATTGGAAAGAAAGAGGGCTCGCGATACTGAAATTATGGGGTTCTGGCGAGGGGTTAATAGGTTGCCGGGAACTGGGTATTCCGTGATAATGGGGTAGTTTGCTGGGAGACGCGGATGTAGAGGAAGTTGCATCAGATTGTCGCTATTGTCGAAGAAAATTGGATGCATTAGAGAAAACTTGCGAGCATCTTGGGGAAATTGGGGGTTCTGATTAAATGGAAATTTTTATTGTTTGTAGCGACGAAGGTTAAAGTTGATTGAAGTCTATTAGGGTGCAATTGCGGTAGAAATGAGATAGCAACTTAGAAAAGTTGTTGGATATTTCGAAAAAAATGAAATATCATGAATATTATATTATGATAATTATATCTATATATATACATACAATATTTGTGATTGTGACCATGGGAAAATAATTGGAGATTGTGATCGGATATAGAAAAACACGAGACACGAAGATTAGATTGTGAAAAGGAATGTTGACAGATCTTGGAAAAATTGAAATCAGAGAAAATTGATTTTGATTTTGAAAATGTCCTTAAGATTTTTAGGATATATTTGTGACAGGAGAATTTTAGAAATTTGGGTTATATAATTTTGTCGCTTAAAGAATGGATCATTCCTGTAGATTATTAATTTAACTATGGGAAAGTAATAAAAATTTGTAAGTAAACTATGAATGTACAGGAACTTCATTTAAAAAAATACACTATTAACTGAAGATTTTTGCAGGATTTCTGCAACCATGACAAAAGATAGGTGGAATAAAATTCTTGGAAAGCATCGCGGTTGATTATTTAAGCAAAAAAAAAAAAAAAAATTTGGAATATTGCAGCAGTTTATAACCGTGTCTATGGGAAAGTAATTGATTCTGCTTTATTGGTAATTAGGGCATAAACGATTCTCGAAAAAAATTTTGCTGGAGAGAAAATAACTGGAACAGAAGTAACAAAAATATAAACGGGTTACGATCGAATTAGTAATGGTTGCGGTCACGAAACGTTGGCAACAGTTACGGTTCTGAAAAAAAAACCAAACCCAGACCAAAAGCAGAACGATTATTACAGGCTGCTATTGTGAAAGATAAGCAACGAGTATAATCTTGGTAATAACGTGAAACCGCAACCATGACAGATAAAATATTAATAGATATCGTAAAACTAGTTTTTATATGTGTGAATAAAAAGTTGCCTGTATAGGAAACGAATTAATCTGAAAATTCCTAATTTTAACTAATCTTTAAACCTTATGATTGTCAGTTTGCATGAATAATATACATTAATATAATCATTTATTATTTATAACAAAATTTAATTTTTCTCTCAATACGCTTCGTTCGATTATTTTGTAAATTTAGAAGATGTGTTCGATTTATTTCATCGATAGAATTTTTCTATCTAGAATGAACTATTAACGAAAGCGGAAAGTTTAAAAGCGTCAGAAAGAACAATTTCATCAAACCAAGAGATGTATTCTATTTAAAATGTAACAAAGGAACAATTTTGTCGGGAAAAATTTCAATTAAAATCTTTGAAAACGTTCGAACGTTTTTATTCATTTCGATTTCATACTCTTTTGCTCGTAATAAAATATACATTTGCACTCTAGATATTGCGTTTGTCATACACGTTTTCTGAATGCAAACTGCGATTTCATCCTTCTTATCTTATCAAACAGAAGTCAAATATCGTAACATATCGTAAAGCAAATTTGATTCACGTGCCTATAGTAAATTCGAACAAGTAAGTCGACCGTTTCCAATCGGACTGCAAATTTTATAATAGTCGTTTTAATCTCCTCTACCTGACTACCTTGATCCTTATCATCAGTTCCTTAGATAAGATACGTTTCTTTTTATCCCTATCGTAAAACTCACGCGCAAACATATATGTAAATATAAGAACATTTTGTTTACATAACACTTAATAACCTATTTCTAAATCTATTTGTTATTTTGTCATTTGTGTATTGTTTGTATTATTTTATGCTGCGGAGTAAAATATTCGCAAACCTGTAGTGGCATTCAAAAAAAAAAAAAAAAAGAAAAACACATCGTTAAAATTATTTATATAGAATAAAAGATAAAAAAATAATTTATGTAGCGAAAATTTCTATAACAAAAATTTCAATTAAGTTCTCAAAAGTATTTCTACCTATTTATGTGCTCGTCACTGTACGTACTATATATACGTTTATTCAATGCAATTTCATAAAAATTATCAAACTTGAGAAATCCTCCTACTCAAAGAGAGTCAAAGGATTTTTTTTAAAAAAAGGAACAAAGGAAATTTTGTATTCAATATCAAAAATCACTGCAAATCCAAATATACACGCTTTTTTTTATTCTCTATACGTATAAAACTTCGATATTCAATTTTTCATAGATACTGAAGTTTCTCTTATCGAATGTAATTTCACGCCTATTAAATTATCAAATTGGCAAAAATCAAATCCGACCTGGATCCCCTAAAGTCAGATATTCCGTACGTATATAGCCCTAATCGATCTGCATCTTATTCCCTGCTCTATGTAAGCAATTCCCTTTGCATCGATCAGTAAATGCCTCAAAGGAATACTTCTTACAACGTTCCAACTTCCAATTTCTCATATACATAACTGCGAATATTCGCTTATCGAATACAATTTCACGCCGATTAAATTACCAAATTGGTAAAAATCAAATTCGAGGCTCTATAACTTAGGCTCAATCTTCTAAATATTGAATTTATTACACGCATCCATTTCCAATCGACTTTTATCCTCTTTTCTCTTGCATGCAAGAAATTTCCCTCGACATAGTTATGGGAATAGCCTGAAAGGAATGTTTCTTAAAATATCATTCCTTCCAATTTCTTGTACATCTTTCAATATTTTCTTATAGAATCAAATTAAAATCAGGTCGAAAATCCAATCTCCTAATATTATTCATTAAATACCTTACATTTTCAATCAGTTTCTACTTTCTTGTCTTCTTCGTTCAAGAAACCCACCTCAAAGCGACCAATCATCATCTCCTCCATCGTCAAACGTACCCCACACGTCGAACACTCTCACACGCATGTACATGCAAGAGCATCTCAGTTCTTTTCAAGTAGAGCGAGACGCTGATGACGTAGCGAGGGGTCCAGAACGCATGAAATTACTACGAATCTGTACATGTGACGAACACTCGTTTCTAACATGATTCTAAAATGATTTTCATTGGTTTGAAAGTATCGAGTGTTTCAATGGATTTGGCGAACGTTTTTTCGAGAATTTTCAATATGTCTCGTCCAAGCAATACACCGAAGCACGAAGTATCTGAAAGGTAGCATCACGAAGAAAGTAACAGGAAGTCATACGAAGTATCACGATCGAATTATCATAAACACGTTCATTTACCTTGCTTCCCTTTATAACTTCTAATTCTGTTTAATACATTCTATAGTTTGTAGTACACGTTACAAAGATCGATGTTCAGACTTCCAAGATTAGCACAAGTTCCAAGAGCTTTAAGTTCAGGACCATCCAGGGGTATCTAAATTGCAAGACTAAAAATTCGACACCTGTCAAGATTTTCAAAAAATACTTTCCCCTTGCAACATTTCAACACTACATGACATAGATTACTCGAACAGCCTATGTCTCGCCATCATCGTCAAACCAAATACAACTGTGCAAAACTACAAAGGCCCCCCAAAATATAATCTGGCAATTTAAGCCAACAACAAGTCTCTAAATCTTCCAGCAGAAATCCAGCAAAACGCGAAGTTGTTCCCCCAGAAACTCGATAGAGCTTCCGTTCTGCGGTACAATAACGAGGTACACACAAAATCGGATCTGAATCAATGGGATACCATAAAGACACGTCCGGGGAAGCCTTATCTCTGTCTGTCTCCGAATGAAATCCCATAGGAGACGGTGAACACCGTCGATTACGCGGCTAAGTTTTGCAAGTGCACGCGGCGCACCCCAGCCTCTTCTTCTTCTCTTAGCTTTTTTATCGCGTCGCTTTATCACGATGCCTTAGCCGCAATTTTCCAGCGCATCGATAATGCTCAACTTCTTAGTCCTTCTTTCTCTTCCATCGCTTCGTGCCACGGTTTCAGCAAGGATAGTCTCTTGCCAGGCTTCGATCGTATCGCCGTGTTATCAGAATTTATCGTCGGGCTCTGTTTGAAAAGATTCGGCTTCGTTTCTTCGTCCAGACGCTCCTGAATGGGATTCGATATTACGTCAAGGATGGGCGAATTGTTCGAATCTCTAGTTTGGAACGGTTGGAAGTTTTTCAAGATTATGGACATTCGAATCATCTCTCTAATGTTATTAGTAGGTACATGCTTGTACGATTGGTAAACGTCTGCAGCGTAACGACGATCCTTGCGTTCGTCTTCGTGCTATAGCGACGCCACAGTCAAGGGAAAAGTTTATCAAAGCAAGTAATCTACTGCAAATCTGGAAAACTATTTAAATTTAGATTTCCATGTTTCGTCTCGATTGCAATTTTTAATCGATTCTTTATTGGTGAGAAATATGCGTAGAAGACTCGTGGGAAGAGGTAGGATGAGATCAAAAAATTTGCCCCGATTTAAAAATTTATTTAATTTAGTTTTATTAAATTGAGATATTATGGGAAAGTTTAGAAGTTTAGAAGAAAAGAATTTGTCGCAACTTTTATATATTTGTTTCTATTGAAATATGTGTAATTTCGTGTGTTACGCTAAATTAGCCGCGTAGTAGTGACACACATATATGAGTATGAGTGTGTGGGAGTATGTGCGTGCACAGCGTCTCGTAAAACAGAAGAATGCAACTGTTCCGTTGGTAGCGTGGTAGAGAAGATGGTGAGACAAGGAGAGTGCTGAGACGCGTGCAAATGCGTATCGACGAATATCTCGTAAATAAATCTATTTTGACATCAATTCTAAGTGTAACGTAAGCGTTCCTGTACATTTATTTCGGCGATTGAGATCCACAATTCTCAACAGTTTCATTTAGTTTTATTAAAGTGAAGGAAAATTTCTAGGGAGAGAGTCAGAATGAGAATAAAAACATTTTCCTGATTAAAAAACTTATTCGATTTAGTTTCATCAAGGTGTGAAGTGTACTGGTAGGAAATTTATGGGAAGGACGAGAATAAAAAATTTCTCCTCCTTTTGAAGATTTATTTAATTTAGAAGCCTTATTTCGATGGAAATCATTCAATTAGCTTTTGGACGAATACATTTCTTAAAGGTTGTCGCAAAACGAAGTGGAAGTTGACTCGCGATTGAATACAGCTTCAAAGACATTTAAATTAACAGAATGGGACCATTGATAGAGTCGAAGCAGTTGTAAATGAAACATTCAATCAGCAGATTGCGAATAGCGGTATCCGTTTGCTTTGCAACTCAACTAAAGCTGTAACAGAGGTAGCGATAAGGAGAGTTCTCTGTTGGACAGCCCAGTTCAGTTGATCTTACACGAAACTATTGAACTACTCTGCCACTTGGATGATCGTTTAGAAGTGTTTAGAAGTCTGGCCATGTCGGTGGTTTGACCGCAATTGATGGCCGATTTCTTACGACCATACGTTGGCACGCGGAGAACGAGCTTCTCTTTCGCTGGAAGATAATTAAAACGTGTAAGAACCAGGTTGCACAAAAATTGAAGAAGAATTGAACAATCTATATAAACGATTACAATTCATATTTTTGGACTGTTAAAGTATATTCTACACGTTTTTAAATTCCTCGTAAATGAATGAGCATTTACAGTTTGCTTATTACAATGAAAATATTAAATAACGACGCTGTGCATAAAAACAGGATTTGGAAAGATTGTCCACTAATTCGTTTCAATGAACAATTTCCACTACTTGTCACACGAGAAGTTAAAACCTAGATTTATATTTTAAATAAATTACGATTTGAAAGATTAAAAACTTCTTTATCGTAATACGTATAATTAATTCGCTGCGATAGAAAATCTGACTCGTTGGATCGTATGGAAAATTCAATTGCCAGAGATATCTAACTCTTACGAGCAACATCAAATAAATTACAGGCCAATTTATTACGAACGAATTATCGCATAAGCAAGAATATCTTAAATCAGGGAACAAGATAAAGGAAGTTTGAATGCCTTCGCGTGGCAAAGTGTGATCAATAACACCCTTACGATGAATAATTCGTCGACGATAGAAGCGGAAAGGCTTCAAATAAATCATGAACTGCAGAAACTTGTCGACGGTATAACTCGATTCAAATGATGAAAAGAAATGAGAACTCTCCCCTCCCTGCCGTTGGCAACAAATTTAAAAAGATCTTCTCCATTTCGATTCAATTATTTAAAACTCCTCCCTAAAGAGAACCAATGTTTTCCATCCGGCAACGAGAACGCGAAAATAAATCTTCCGTCTTCGTGGTCGAAAATACACGAAACGGGTGTGTTCGTATGTTTGATCGTGAATGTTTTACGAAGCCACTGAACAAACCGATCACTGTGTATCACAACTTGTACCCTTTGGATCGTTTAGAAAGCTTAGAAAGAAGATTTTAAGGGAACGTATTTCTCTAAAATTGGTGAGCGTCTTTTGGATTTTATTAGGTTGTCCGAAATGTTTCCTCCGTTTTATAAGGAAATAATAGACGCACAATGTTTTTTGTTTTATATTAATTTAATGAATTGTGCACCAACATAATAATAGAAATAGAACAAAATGAATCATACCCAATTTAATAAAATAATGTAGTATCATGGATGAGGGGCCTGGGGGGGTGTCGTGTGAATTATAAACGAGCGGTTGCTGAGCATGTATGTAGTGAGGCTAGGACACAAGACAAGGGGTTGCTAGGGGACAAAGAACGAATTAATAACAGTACGAGTCGAGATGTCAAAGAGTGCGGATTGCGTTGATGAGAGTCGAGTCGTTGATTAATTACTTAGTTGTGCTGATTATTATACGTTTGCTGCGATTAATTCATGTTTGACGAACATTATTCTCTGTACAATTAACACCTGTTCAATCTACTTATCATTAATAAACTAACTATAATAGTCACGATACTACAATAATATAAAACAGAAATTGTCGTTCATCTATTATCACCTTATGAAACGAAAGAAACTTTTCGGACAACCTAATATAATGCAATATCATACTTTTGTGATCATAAGTCAAGAGATAGAACAACAGAAGAATAGAATAGACAGAGGTATGTTTCATTTACTATCAAAAAACTGAATCTTGGACAGAAAGTGGCTTTGTCTAACGAGTATCGTAAACGGTGCTCTATACCTTGCGTACTTCATTTTATTACGTGCATTTTTGTATCTTCGAATTTTCTATAAATGTATAAAAATTTGCAGTCTAGCGATGAATTCTACTTTCGTTTGAATTGGGTTGTCGGTAAACGCATTGTATTCCAGGGCACGTGCATAATTCATGCAATCGAAGATTCAGGCGTTTAAAGAGTCTCTTGCAAATGCATTTGGAATCCGGACCAACGAGGCTACGGGGCCTTGGACGCGTTTTCCATTTCACCATCTGCCACCATTCGCGATGAACAACCGAGGAAACACAAGAATAGCGATTTCGTCGCTATTCGGCCGAAGCCATTAAGTTTCGAAAGTTGTTCCTCGTTCAGAGGGTTAGAAGGGGTAAATATTTAGAAGTCAGCTCCTGGAATATTCTCTTTCTTGGATACATATGTACCTTATTTCGTTTCTTTGCTCAGAGATATTGGAAACTTTTCTCCTTTTCGATTTTTAGAATTTTTCTCGACGCGGATATTCCGTTTTTATACACACAGCGTTATGTACGTAACATTTTAAGAACTTTGAGCGTTTGAATTTTACAGCGACGACGAATATAGGTCGGAATAATAAAATTTGGAAGGAATAAACGCGTTGGAATATTCTAAATCGATTTAAATGTTTCATAATATAAACTCGCGACATATCTTAAATATACTTTCGTTTCTTATTATTTAAGAAATGTTTTCTATAAAAACATTTTACATATAAATGTTTGATTTAGGAACAATTTCACTAATACTTTTGCGAGCACAGTTCCGCAAATATTAGTCAAACTGTATATTATTAAACATACCAAGTAAATTTCATTTCATATCATAACGAAATTCGATTTCCATCGGAATAATAATCTTCAACAAAGAACGATAAAATAATACAAATGTTATTGTATTATTTAGCATTTCTAATTATTTTACTGTTTAACGATATATATTTACCATTTTCATTTTTCTTTATTTTTTTATTTTTTTATGCTCCAAGTAAAATTCAATCGGAATAACTATTTTCCAAAGAACAAGGGAATAATTTGAACGAGACCCATACTTTATCACATTCCAGAGATACGTAATCTATAGCCGAAGCTTTTACTATGCACCGTAAACGACGCTGCATTCAATTTCTCGGCGATATTCGATAACTAACAAGCCCGATCGAACATAGCGCGGCGTTTCACTTCTGTGCAGCGCATTTCCCTGTTGTCGAAAGGGAAATTATAGAGCACTATGTACAATATATCCAATCTCTCGTGTTCTCCTCGTGGCTGCACGTTCCGCGCGTTGAAAACGTTGCTCAACGTCTGAGAATTTACGATATTTTCCACGAAACGCGAATCGAGATAAGAATGCAGGCTATTCCGGCCCTTCATCGTCATCCAATAGCTGCACGCGTTTCTATATTCTATTTTCCGAACGTAACATCGCTTTGCGAATTAAAACCGCTTTTCTTCTCTTTATTTCGCTGTCCAGGTGGTGGATTCATCGGATTGAAGGAATTCTTTCTTCCGGCAGACGTCCGACGAACGAACTGTCGTGGACACTAGAGGAAGGAAATAGAAGGAGCTGAAGATCTCTCGTTTATTATATTGTCAGGATTCTTGTAGAAATTCTCCATGCAATTTTGTTTCAATTTTTCTCATTGTCCCTGCTTGGAGATATAAGAAGAATAATATTTGTTGCGTACTGTAGCAAGTTTTTTTATTGGTGGATCAGAGATTATTTGGTTCGCACAATTTTGAACAACGAGTACATATGAAAATTATTATATGCCATTGTTATGTTATATGTTATTATTATGCATAATTGTATGTTATTATTATTTTTTAGTAGGCACGATTAGATTATATCTATTATTGATAGACTATGAATATTTGAGGAAATTCATATCTTTGTAAATATAATTTGCAAAATCAAACTCACTTTTTTATCTATTAAATATCGTAAAGGTTATTGTATTTTGAACATTTTATATATTTTTGTGTAAAGTACGTTCTCTGTGTTTTGTATTTTCGTCCTATAAATGCAGAAAAGTGCACAGTTTAATTGTTGGATGTAAGCAGACTGTGGATATTTTCGTATTTATGGGAAATCCAAGGACGCAGAAATGCAAAGAATGCAATAATGTGCAAGAATGTATGTCATGAGTATGGTAAAGTTAGAAGGAATTCAGAAAAATCGCTACTCGCTAGAAGACCATGTGCATGATTTATTTATCTGCCTTTTTCCTTTTCCAACTGAAAAATTCCAATCTTGTACAAGGCAGAACGTGTTGAGCAGATGTTTACTATCTGTTTTCACATCTCTGATGAAACCAGTCGCAATGCTAACAAAACGTCATAATACTTTTACAAAATGGCACGGCTGAAGATGATATCAGCGTTTCAAGGAACAGTGCTGTGCGAGCTTAAAAATTCTTGTTTTCCTCTAGAACGCTTATCAGCGTTTCTTTCATCCCATTGTATCGCGTAAAAATCCTGCTGCGCTGATGCGACTAAGAAGGAATTAAAAACTTCAAATAAAACGAGATTTCGCGATAAACACACTGATACAAACTGTTAAAATGCTTACCATTTTTACACCTGTTTGTTGGATTAATGTCGTAACAATACGAAGAAATTGTAAAAATCAAATAAAGAAGATGGAACACATTCAATTCTCCTCCTCTTTTAAATTTACATTAAAGCTTAACATCTATTGAGCAAGAAAAGAAATCGTAAAAATTAAGTACAAAATGCAGAAATTCCAATCCTTTTCTTCGATGTTCAAGCTTCGATGTTTGTGAGAGAAATTTTCAAACTTCGAAAATTAAGCGAGAGTATTTCAATCGTGATTGGATGTACCATGCGATTTAATGTTTCCTTTACAAATTAAAATTCACATGGTTGTACATAAATATCTTTGAAAGCTGAAACGAACGAGAATATAAGACATAGAAATACGTATATCGAACTGAGAAAAATGAAACGCTTTAAAGTATATTCCTTCCAAGTTCTCGATTGAAATTGAAATTCCATGCAACGAATAACTTATGAAAAGCTCTTGAAAGCTGGAAGAATAAATAAGATTTTAAACGTAGAGAAAAGTCAAGTCGCTCGGAAATATTTCAAATGACGTGAAACTTTTCCGTCCGTCGATCCCGGTTCGATCGTTTCGTTAACTGATTTCAGGTAAAATTAAAAATTTTCAAGAATTAACTGACTTGACAAACTTCGACAAAATTCCAAGGGTTAACGTTCTGAGAATAAATGGATTTTAAAGATATCAAGCTTCACCACTAACGCGTCCCTACGAACTATGAACGCGTGCTTATTTACGAGCCACCGTGTGGTGCCATCGAAAAACAGCCAGACGATCCATATTTCTCCGAGCTGTGTCTAAGCTTCTTGCAAATTTACTGAAAATTCCTGTTCCTTTCGCCGTGGAAGGGGAACGAGCCTGATCCGTGCATCAATCATTCGCCTTTCTCTCGTTCGCTTTTCACCTCGAGCACGCGCGTGCCTGTGCACCGGATAACGTGTTCAGGGAAAGCTTTGAAGACCAGCTCTGGGATACACACAGTCCGCGTCTACAAAATATGAAAAAAAGATAACCCTTCGGAAAGCACAGACTCCCGATATCAGCTGCAACGTTTCTCAATGTTATCTCTGGAAACGTTGTTGGAGCACATCCGTGACTCTAAAGGTAGACGTTGCAAAGAGAGGCTCTGTTGATTTCAATCGGATCCTTTTACGGCGAATCTGCAGCGAAAATTAACTGATTTTTATTCCGTTTATTTTTCGTTTATGAAGGAACTTGCTTTTTCAGTTTGTTCTCTCATCGCAGAGATGCAGCGCTGTATTTTCAGTTTGACTATTTCTCATATAATTTTTTATACGGCGGAAATTACAAGGATGCATTTCGTACTAATTCTTGGTGGCATTAATTTTTAGACACACGTATATCGTAATTGATGCGAACCAGTGAAAGATCAAGCTGATGAATTCCATCGAGGTTAATTGATACTTGAAAAATTAAACGTTGCTCATTGTATTTTGATACTAAAATGAAGAAATTTGTAGAGGGCGAAGTATATTAGTAGAATAAGTCAATCGCGTATCCTACAATCTTTATTTTTCAACGTTTTGGACTTTTACGTATCAAATATTTTTCTGTGCTCCGCTTTTGATTTAAACTTATATCCCTTGTTTATTCGTATCTTAGCTTGTCTGCATGAGTTGAGATAATGAAAATAGATAGAATTTTTAGGGTAACGACGAATATAAATTTTAGGTGACTAAAGATAGCTGATCCGGAGTTTTTTCCAAGCTTTACGAGGAAATATATTGCGCTTAAAACTCCTATAAAACACGTCTGTCGCCGAAATATGCCGACTTTGCAAATTTTAGAACAGTCCATGTTTTAACAAGATATCGCTGAAAATTAATCTCAGAAAATCTTGCTAATGAAATGTATAAAACCAGAAAGGATTGACACACGCAAACTCCTCCGATGTTTTCCTTTCCTCTTCCCCGTTTCATTCGCTCTGTCTCGAAATCCTGCTTCGAACGATCAAGCTTTGAGGGAATTTTCCAATGAACGAGAAACAATTGTCCGTCATTCGTCCGCGATCCAGCCAAGGAAATTACGCCGCGAGAATACGGAGCACAAAATGAACACGAATTACAGCGAAACAAAAGGAAAACGGACGACCTAGAAACGTATGAAAAATTCAAAAGGTGTCGCATAGGGTAAGATGGACGTGTCGCGCATCGATTGTAGCTGCGCGCGTAATTGCACGGAGAGGTTGCAGTAACTCGATGATTAATAGAGGGGACCCCATGTACCCAGAGAAAATATCGGCTTAACGCGATGCAGTTGGGAAGTTACAGCGTCGCCGGTAATTAGTCGAAGAATGTAGATATTTTACTCACACTGCGAGGAACTTTGGACAATTTTTATGAAGATCGAGTTGATGAAGATTAATGTGAGAGAAAAATACGCGACATTTGGGAGGTAAAATATGCGGGTGAACCTTCTATGAATTAGTGAAAGTCTTAAGATTCTTTTGCATAATTAAGGTAATTATACACTACGTTGTATACTACATACTAGTGATATGTTATTATTCATTTATTAATTATGAATGTGAATAGACATTTTTTGAGTAGCTAAAAAATAACGTTATAAGTAATAAACTATAACTAGATGAAAAACTACATTAGTTTTAGTTGCATATTATTATAGGAAAAAGAAATTCACTTTTCCATTGAAGGATAGAGCAGAGATCTACCCGATTTTCTATTTGCGATAGGATAGGAATTTTTCTTAAGCCTATCTCGTTACCTGAATTGTATTAACTTATTAATTATGAATTTATATACACGTGACAAATATTTCATACGCATAATTTAAAAAACTGAACTTAGATAGAAAATTATTTTATATCAACAAAATGAAATAAAAAAGTAAATGGATATTCTATATACGTTTGATACTCTGCAGTAAAAGAATCCTCGCTTTTGATCGATCTTTTTCAATTTCTATTCGATAAGATCAAAACGAGATGTTTTGAGACCAAAATCTCAATGACCACAAGTTAATGGCTAATCCCATCCATAGCGCCGCAACGTACGTCATCGTATCACCTTGCAAAAGCCACCGTTTGATTCATTCGACCGCAAACAGTTACAACCACGAACCATTCGCCCACAATCGATAGCTTTCTGGCAAAACGAATTCGAAAACTACGTATCTCTCTGGCCTCGATCTTCTTCCTTTATGTTCGAGCCAACGAGCACACTTTGTACGTCATAGACTGGGATAAATGGCGGTTAGAAATGTTTGTTCGAGATATTGAGAGGAATTTGACGTGGTATGAAAATGATTCCACCGCACGAACGTCGATATTCGTGCAACAGGTGTGTTAGCAAAGAGTCTTAGGATGGATGAGCAGACCTCAAGCATGACATGGTTTGAATGTGTGATGCATCTGTTTGAAAAATTGTAATTGTAGTAATTGTAGTAATTAATAAAATAAAAAGAAAGTAAAATTATGTAGAAATATGTACAAGGAATTTTTCCTGGGGTTTTGCATGGTTTGAGAGAGAGAGAGAGAGAGAGAGAGAGAGGGGGAAAGATTAAAATGGGAGAATTTCAGTAGCTATGATTTATAGTGCATTGGAATTTGTAAGTAATAAAGTGGAATTACTTGCATCTAAAAAGAGACTCGTTTACTTGTTATTTATAAGAAGCAAAGAAATAATAGAAGTACTAGAAATATCGAGCTCTATAATGGAACACGTCTCTGATAAATGACTCTTAATGTTTGATACTAATTCTCTGACGATTATCTGTTTTTTGAAACGATGTTGTATTCTTGTATTATTTTATTCCATGACACAGTTGTGTTTTCATTCATTTAAATCATGCGCACCTATAAAATAAAGCAGCTTACGTACTTATATTTAAAATCAGTTTTCCCTAGCAGACGATTAATCTCTTTTATTGCGTATCGTTCTTCATTCACTTTTTACTACATTTACCTTTACCTTACCTTGTTTCGAACTTACGGTATCTAAACCAAATGTTATGTAACAAGCATACTCAATGTGTTTAAGTGTGAAAGATTCCAAAATTTCTTGCTTACTTCTAAAAACCGAGAAGCTTATTAATTGTTCGATAAAATACGAAAGAGTTAGACTTGAACAATCACCTGTCCGAAGAACAGGATAGTTAAAACCACTTGCCGATCGATTCTGCTTCCAAAAATAACGAAATAATTAAAAGGTCAATTTTCTAAGATCTCGTACAAGCATCCAATTTTCATTCAACCTCCCTCTGTTCTCATAAAAATATTCGATTTATATTTTCTACAGCCGAATTTTAAACAAAATTTAAAGAGTCATTTTTCATGCGCCAAGACCTTCTTCATCCGCCCGCACCTTCCAGCTTTGAGTAAACTCTGAAGCAAAGGAAAATAAAAAGGGACACCAAAAATTCCTTGGAATCTCTCTGAAAGCAGTTGCTCCGTAGGAGAACCGCGAAGAAGACAATAGAACGAATAAAGGGATTTGCAGGCAAAAATTTCCAGGGTTCCATCTGCGACACCTGCTTTACTAAAGGGACAGCGAGCGGTTACGAGGTTCGAGGCAAGGCCGATATCCGGCAATTTCGGTAAAAGGGTTCGGTTATATAGAAGGACCGCGCACCTGGTGACGCTGGCGTGCCTCGACTAAAAGCTATTTTCCCGTAATTCACCGGGCCGTCTCTCTCCCTAGCGTCGAGGTACGCGACGATCGTACACGCCAGCAGGCTGTTTCCATCAATTTTCCGGGCAACGTCGCTGCGACCGGGTCCGTGGCAGTCCCGTTTCGCGGCAATAAGTCGTAACTCAGGCGATTCTGAGCGCGAGGAACCAGGAGGACGACCCAGGAGAGCTGGCGCGCGTTTACGACAGGGAGGACCACCACCCAGTTTCTCGATGAATATTAAATTGCCAAGCAAGTTCTGCCCGTTGGCAGAATTTCGCAGAGCAATAAGGGGAGATCCTATTGCGTTTGAAGCGGTTTGAGGTGGTGTGAGATGGTTTGGCGTGCGTGCAAGTTGGCGAGAATAGTAGCTAGGGAACCTCTGTTGATTTATGGCGATTAACTTTTTCGTTCGCGATTGTTATAATGTCGGTGGAGGTTGTTTAGGCAAATATACGGAAGATTCTCTAGAGGTATACGATTTCTTGGTGAGTATTTCTTTATTGAAGAAATTATGAAGGTTGATAGAATTCGGTGGAATGATAAAAGTGAATTGAAGATGTGAAATTTCTGTTGATTTATGGACGTTAAGCTTTCCGTTTGATACTGTCGAGGATTAGGTAGAAGCTAATTTCAATAGACAGAAACAGATTTCTTTGAAATAATTTATAACGATGTCGGAGGATGTTTAGAATCTTTTATGGAACTTTGAATTCTTCAACTCTGCTGTATTATACATTTTGAAAAAGTCATTAATAGAAACGTTAGGTCTTTAATGTGCCTCTCACCTGTATAGTAAAGTAGAAAACACGAATCGCTAGAATAATTCTAAAGCCAGTTACATACCTGAAACAAAAATAAAAGAGATTTGTTAATGAACGGTGAAAAGCCTTACGAAATCTTTATAAAATTATGCTACTGCATCATTCATTGTTTCATGAATTGTTTCGACTATTTTAAACCTTTCAGCATTATTAATACATCGTTTAAAACAGTGTAATAGCTAGTTGAAATGGAACGCGCGATGTGCAAACAGAATAGCAATCGTAAAGGGTCAACATACACGTAATTAAAGCTACGCTTTGTTATCTCATACGCTGCATGGAATACGTAATTTCCATCATTAGGAACACGTTAATTTCTAAATGATATAGCTAGTACGCGATACGAAAAGTGTTCATTAACGCTTTGAACAGCGAATAGGGTTAGCGAACTTTATTAGTGCGGATGCGGCGTAAAACGAGGGTCGCAATGACTTCCTCGTTCTCACTGATCGCCTTCTTCCCAAGCGAACTGGCCAATTTTCACACGAACGTCAAGTTTTTCGTAGAAGAAACTCCAATTCAATTTCTCTGTCTTTCTTTTTTTCATCTTTAAACGAAATTTCAATTAATCTCGTTGACGAAATCCTTTTACACAATTTTTACATTCTTCGATTAATATTTGTATCGTTGTCATTAAATAAGAAGACTAGTACATGCGAACATAATTTGAAAAATCGTTGGTTGATTATAAATTTAAAAAATCGAATATTATATTCTCACGAAATGTCGAATACAAGTTCTTCGATCTGTTTCTTCATAAGAAATAACAATTATTATTTTTTTTAATAGTGAAATACTTCTGTTAATGTAAACCAGTGAAATTATATTAATAGTATCAATAGTTAGAACTCTCCAAACCTTTTTATTTTGTTCATACAAATAAATCAATTTGCAACATGTTAATCGTAATTCCGATCATCACGATATGAGTTTAAGACTCTTCGTATTTCGAGTCTGAAGAAAAAAAAAAAAAAATCAAAAGGATAGTTAATTAATTCTTAACGTTAATTAGTCAGAATTTGCAGGAACCTCGAATGATTTGTCACGTGGGCGAAAAATTGGGAATCATGATCTCCCCACGGCGAAATTTAATCTTCGTTTAATGCGGAACGGGCAACAAGCGCCAACGAATTTGCTATCTGCTGCGACGCGAGCGGTAAAGCGAAATTAAGAGACAAAAAGCATAGACCTAATTAAAGTCTGAATCGCAAACGAGCGACGCGCGGTCTCCCTCAAGTGGGACACGTTCAGCGAAATGTTGGAAGCTGGAAGGCATCGCATTGTTTCGAGGCTTCGGCACTCTTGTCATTCATGAGAGTTTCCCGACTCTCGTCAACCATTTTTCTTTGCTCGGTCGACGAATACGATTTTCTTAATGAAATTCAATGGACTCGCGTAAGCTTCATTTGTTTAATTGTACTGACGAATTCAGCTGCGGTTTTATTTGACATTTCTCCGCTTGTTTAATAGTTTTATTTCCGAGTTTTATATCAGCTCTTTGACATTCGATCAACATTGTACCTACTCTGCAAGTTATTTAACACGTTTGCTATTGCTCGCTATTACACATACATACGTGACGTTTTAAGATCAATTTGAATTTATCATTAAACTGGAAGGTAAATGAATATTTATTATGATACATAAGACTATATGCTAGATTGTAATTATTATAATAAATTTACGTATCTGTAATAGCGATGTATAAAAAGGTAGCACAGAAATCTCGGATTTTCTTGGTTTCCTGCGAGCGTAAAAATTGATCGAGCGAATAAAATGTTTGAGATCGAATATAAAAACGCTAAAGAGATCTTCATTTATGACTGGGATAAATCTACTCGTTTATCACGATAAAACTTTTTTGGATTATTCGAGCTCTGGAAAAACTTGCTCTGGAGTGGATACTTGGTCCGAAAGGTGTGAAAGGTATAAAAGAAGAGTGTTTGGACTGAGTGCTTGAGATTATCGTGCGACTGAAGGGCGCATAGTCACCTGAAAAATAAAGAAAGGAAGAGCGTAGAAGCTCGGGAGAGTAAATGGTTGGGAAAAATACGCGAGTCAGTGAGCTAACAACCATGAGAGAGAATTAGAGTTGAAGATTCGAAGTGAATATCAGGCTTTTGACAGGAAGAAAAACAGCCAGAGGGAAAAGAAAATGTGCGAATTCGCTATATCTGTATAATATGCGTATATCGTATATTTTTTTTGTATTGGAAATTTTATTTTTTAATCAGAAAATATAATATATCTTCAATTCTAATAATCCATCGGCCAAAAATATTTCCATTCCTTCATTCCTTTCACCTCCTCCATTTGTTCCCTTCCATCAACATCGATTCTCAAAGTTATCCCCAATAACTCTCCCTAAATCCTTGAAATTAATCACAGCTGTACTACCATAATCCCATTCTCGGGAAAAGTAAAATTCAAGCAAGCACAGTACCCGAATGGCTCGGCCGTTAAGGGGCGTTCGTTTAAAACACATTAATACAAAGCTGATACTCCCTAACTCCTTGCTTGGAGGGGGAGTATTAGGCTGCGAGTTCTAATCGACGAACAATAGCGAACTAACCGGCCATTTCGTAGCCTATTGTTAGCGATGAATGCAAAGAGGCTTGAGCGGTAATTATCGCGAATCGCTTAATACCACCCTTGATAAAACACTAGCGAAGTAATAATAAATGTATCGTTGCTTGTCTAGAAGACTAAGGATAAGTGGATTAAAAAATAGAGAGTCGATAAATACAGAAATTGTTATCTTAAATAAGTAAGAAATTATTCAAAACTTTCAGAATCTAATTATCCGGATGACTAGTCTTTCTTAGTTAACAAGTTCGAAACAAATGTACCTATTTTAATTTCTACGTCACGAGACAAAAAGGTTACAAAAATCTACTAATATTCCTCTTTCCATCTATTAGGTTGTCCGAAAAGTTTCTTTCGTTTCATAAGATACTAGATAATAGATGAACAACGATTTTTCTTTCATATTATTTTATTGAATTAGGTACGATCTATTTCGTTCTATTTCTATTATTATGTTGGTGCATAATTCAATAAACTAATATAAAACCCGGAAATATCTAGGAATACGATACTCATTGCAATAGCCAGACAGTTTATCTGCGATTAATTGTAAACATACGACAGTCATAACGATATAAATTTCCATAAACGTCCATACTTTCAACTTATAATCGCTTTGTTTTAAAGTAACAAAATCCTTTGTATCCTGGCCGTGATTTCGTTTCGAAATTTTTTGTGATCTCATTAATTCCAAGCGAAACCCATTAGCCGCGTCGATACGTTGGCGAAGATAGCAGAGGGCGGTAGTCAAAGGTTCGTTTCAATGATGTCGAACGGACGTAAAAGTAAAACGCGAACTGCCCCCGAGAGGGATTCGATAGAACCAAAGGCTGACCGGGGAGTCTGCTCGACGATGCCTGCAGCACTGTTTTTTCCCTATGTTTGTCGGGTCGATGAGAGATCGTTGAGTCGGAGACACGTCGAGTTTTTTTTTTCGATGGATCAGCTACGTGAAATTATTCTAAAATCGATTCTTTGTGGTTTGGACTGGTTATTTTGATGGAATTTCCAACTTTTTTACCATACAATTTACGCTCTCGTAGCTGTAATATTTACATATATCGTGAATATTTAAGAGTAGAGGAGAATTTAGCAGGTTTTTTTATTTTTCATTATAAAATTATGTAAATCACGTAGTTTTCGATATTTCCTGGATTTATTAACGCGAATACTTGTAAAATATTTCTTCCTCTTAGCAAACATTTTTTTAATTAACACAGGAATCAAATTAAAAAATTATAAATGCTTGTGCTATTCTTTCATTTTAAAAATGAACATTCTCCTAATGTAACTTTACACGGTTTAATGAACTGCGCAACACTGTTCTTCGCTATCCGTGGACAGCCAATCGATTCTAATTACAAATTGAAGAATTCTGATAGCTGCATTGTCTGTTTCCAAAAATAAATAAATTATTATATAAAATGGAATTTCAAACTTTTTTACACAATTTACGCTCTCAAAGCTGTAATATTTATATATATCGTGAATATTTAAGAGTAGAGGAGAATTTAACAGGTGCTTTCGGTTCTCATTACAAAATTATGTAAATCAAAACGTAGTTTTCGATATTTCCTGGATTTATTAACGCGAATACTTGTAAAATATTTTTTCCGGGATACGTGTGTTTCTTCCTCTTTGCAAACATTTTTTTAATTAACACAGGAATCAAATTAAAAAATTATAAAAGCTTGTGCTATTCTTTCATTCCATTCTAATTTCCTACATCACAATTCCATTCTAAAAATGTACATTCCCCTAATGTAACTTTACACGGTTTAATGAACTGTGCAACACTGTTCTCCGCTATCCGTGAACAGACAATCGATTCCAATTATAAATCAAAGAATTCTAATAGCCGCAGTGTCTGTTTCTAAAAGCAAAAAAAAAAAATAATTATTATATAAATAAATAAAATCATTCGTCTAGTCGTAGTTACACACGAGTTTAATAAATTTTATTCGCGAGAGAAAAAATTCCATATCCACCACAGTTTTGTTCGACCACAGTATTTGTCTTCTTGTGCGATTCTTTCTCGTTTGCCAATACAGATAGACACAGAATTTATGTGACCAATGCTGGTTGCAGAACGGGAAATCGGTTAATGGAATGAGCTACGAGCGAATTCGAGCCACGACAATTGTGTCGATGCTGGTACAATATACGCTCGGTCTCGCAGTGACTGATTCTGTGACAGTGTTTGCGCGCATCGACCGATAATTGTTAATCGCCAAGTGTCGCGAACGCATTAAATTGATTGCCGAATAAATGGATTATTTTGACCGATCCTCCGTGGACTCGGGTTACTGTATGAATGGTGATGGTATGGGTGGAATATTTTACAGTACTGAACGTTTTTTGATGTCCAGTTTAACATTTGCCAAAGAATTGCGTAGTTTGGCTTTAATGAAAGATTTGTGAACTTATGAACAAATTAAAAGGAAGAAATTATTCGGAAAATTTATTACGTTTGCTACAAAGTTGCGCGGTTCGACTTTAACGAGATTTTTAACGAAATTATGATTTTTATTATTCTTAAGGATTTCGATAACGATATTGAGACGCGAAATAGATTTTAAACAGCTTATTCGTGATTTTTATTCAACAGAATATCTTTCGCTTTTGTTATAATAACACTTTTTAACCCTCCTATTCGTTACATTATCTTAATTATGTGTTCGTTATATTTGTTACTGCCGTAACATCGGTATAATGATTTACCGCATGGGAAATTTTTAATCACGAAATGGGAACTCTTGTTGCGTCACTCTTTGCATTATCGTTAGCAAATTGATTAAAAGCACGTGCATAAAACAGAAGCCGCTTTACAGTAAATACGGACGTCATCAAAGAAACCAAACTGCCGAAAAAAGGTTGCAAATAAAGCGACCAAACCTCTTTCAATATTTATACGCTTTGAAAGCTCCGACGTTGACAAAAAACTATCCGATAAACTATTAACAAGTCTATGAGATACACCTGCAGCCTGTTTACCGGTTTCCCATTATCGGCGTTTCTCCATAGTCCAACCTCCGCAGAATACCAAATAAAGTAAACTTAATTAGGCGGATATTAAATGAATTATTAAATAAATACGCTCGACTACCCAGGTGTTCCTCTTTTATCGGTGAAACTCTGTTCCAGTTTTTCAAATTTTCAAGTTTCGTTCAAATTCTATTTTCACAAATTCACAATCGCGTCCTCGCTTGAATTTTGCTCAAATTTTGCTTTCAACGATTCATAATCACCTAAGATCGATTTTACAAGTAGCTTTCATCGCGAAGCATTCGCGCAATAATTTTCGTGAGACGCAGAAACTAGCCTGAATTGTCAAATTTTTAGCTTCTTTCTCCTTTCTATTCTGTTTGCCTTCTTTTAGCTTTTCACATTTTCTTTCCTTCTGTTTCCTTTGTTTCTTTCTGCTCCTTTGATTTTGATCGTCAGTCGCAATTTTTCTTCCCAGGCAATTATCAACCGTTTCGAGGCTTTATGCACGTACCGAAAGCAATCGGCGAGCGAGCTTTTTTCCAATCGTCGCCGACGTTCCGTTCTCGTTTTTGTTCGCCTTCGATTGCCATCGATTCGGCTGCGATTTCGTTTCGACGACGAGAACGACAATAGGAAGAGAGCTCGCTACCTATTTTCCATTCTCAGCCGCATCGCACAGAGGCCCCTGTTTCTAATTGTTAATTACAAAGACCGTTCCATTGTACGTTTCATTAATTGTTGGTCAAATGTTTCTCAGTACGGAATTGATCGAACTGTTCGATCGACGACGAGTAATTTGTTTACGTACTTTTAGTCCACTTGTGTCCGATCTACAGATTCATCCTGCTTTCATTTCTCATTTCAGTTTTTATATTGAAATCACCATTAAATAAAATGTCTACAATATATCTTGAAATATTATAAAAGATGTTTCTTTATTATGTATTACCTTCTAATTGATTATTTTATTGTTTTAAAAATAGATCAGCTTCTCTAGCGTTAATCCTTTGCCTCGTATCATATGTTTCAAATAGTTAATACACGAATAAATTAATAACAATTTTTCTCTATTCCTAGAAATATTATCATCCGAAAGAAAGAAAAATAAAATAGCAAGCAACCCTACTTATACCTTCTACTTGATATAAGCTCAAAGAAACGGCTCAAACATCGACCGAAATAATATAAATAACATAAATTCTAATAATTCTAACCAACATCAGCTCAACTCTAAATAACACGCTCGAAAAATTCTAAATAATATTAACTGATTCATTCATCAATCCCGTTCGTCTCAAGAATCTCACACTCCAGTCCTTGCTGCCAACTTCGCAATCTCGTCTCGCAACGAAACGAACATCTCACGTACTGAAATACTCCGGGTATTATTTGTATTCACGGGGAAAATGATGTTCTCCGTTTCATCGACCCCAGTCGCCACCGTCCCAGAATCGACTACTCCGACACGTTGAAATTCCCATCACGCTCGACGGTCTACACAGATCGCATTAATGACAACGCCGCCGATGAAAGGCAGATAAAGAGAAAATCAGAGAGAAAGAGAGAGAAAATCTAAAGCTCGACAAGGAGAAGAAGAACAGAGTCGTGTAACCCAAGGGGTTGTAGGTGAAGGCAGAGAGAGAGAGAATAGGGTGACGAGGGTTCGGTTCTTGCATTCGTCTTCGCGAAAATCGAATTTGATATTTCCGCTCTCTCATTGACAGCACGTGCTCGGTCACGCGCACGAGAAATATCCTCGGGATGGAAAACGAAGGATTTCTTATCTGAATTCCAGTTCCGCGAGTCAACGTCCCCGCGGGGGCAGGAAAGAAGAAGCAGGGAATGCGAAAAGGCGAAAGCGGAACTCTCCCGGGGGCGGAGGAAGTTGTCGGAGGCCTCGCGACTGAATTATTTAAGTCGCGGCCCGGTTTTCGTCGACCTCTTCTTCCTCTTCAAACCCCTAGAAACGAAGGAAATTTCATTTCATCGCCGAACCTGCCACCTTGGACTGTGCCGAGTCTTCGTGAAGTGTTAGTTAATTGACTGACGCTTCTTGAGATGTGTACGAATTGGCTCGAGGAGGATTGCGAGGAATGAAGAAAGTTTGACAATTTTGCGCGCTTTTTCAAGCCCCTTAACACATCGACGCCCGCTGTCACGTAAACGCGACACCTTACTTTTCTTTCTAATTTAATCGGCATTCACGTGCGGGACAGGTAACTCGTTGTAGCGTTATATAGCGTTGTATCGGAGCGAAACGATTTACAAATGCACTGGAAAGATCGGAAATTCGCGAGCCTAAGTGCGAGTGCATTGAAAGTGAATGGTCAGAAAATGACTATAATTCTGATTTCTATAAATGGAGAGAAATATATAAATAAATTCATACAATACGATTTAAGATTTAAAAATGGGATTATTTATAATTATACGATGATAGATTGATATCAGATCAATCAGGTCAGATATTTCTATTAACAAATTTGTAGAAAACAAATAATAAACATGAATAATAATTATTAATTATAATTTCCATTAAAACACTTCGGTATATTAAAACAAATTGAATAAATAATTCGAGGTAAGTCTAAAAGGAGATCCTTCGTAAAATTTGTTATTAATTAAAATTTGTTTACCCATTCTTTATAAATATACGTACTTCGTAAAGTACAATGCAAAATTTAATATCCCCTATTACAAAATCTGACGATACGTATACTCCACGAACAATTTAACCAATTCTCTCATGCGTTCTAATGCTCGAAATCTGTTTCCAGTTTCTACACCGATAACCACCCAATCAATTACAAACTCCAATTCATACACCTCCTTCTAAATTCTACATCGCAATTCCAATCTTAATCCTATCCGCGATTCTTGCGTACCCCCAACCCCCTCGTATTAACTACTTCGCTTTATCGTTCGATCGATCGACGATTTAAATTGGAATGCCATCAACTTTCTCATCGTTCGAGCACCGATTTTCGCCTCCAATAGTTTCGTCAAGAATTTTCGAATACCCGGAACAACATACGCGCGAACAATTCTCCTCGTATAGCATATACCTGCATATGGGTTCATCATAGTCGAAATACAACTTACGTAATCGAGATTCGAGATTTTCGGGAACGAGGGTTGGGATATTCCCCATCTTATTTAAATTAATACATAAAACGCTTTATTTGTTCATCTCGTTGTTTCTCGAGGATAACGAGTCACCAGTAAGATTTATGAAGAGTGATTATCCGTGTACGTATCAAGTTGTCCTAAATACCACGCGTTGAATCGTTGTCAGTATACGAAAGCAATTTGAAATCTATCGAGTCGGCGCGCTGTCGATATTTATAAAATGTCGTGGTTATATCAAATCTTCTATAATATATAAAGCCATTTCTAGCATAGCTAAGTATATCGAGCAATATATCGCCATTTCGTATAATATCATTAGCGGTAAATTGTCTCGTTTCATCGTAATAGTAAACTTTATTCTCTTCCAGTTGCATCGAGATAAAATCGATAAATTATTTCTATGCATTTTTTATTTTTACAAACGAAGTACGAATCGGGTCTTGTTTGGATTCATATAGAACGCTGAACACCCGTCTCGCTGCTCACAAACGATCCAATAGACCTCATTCAATGATCAAGAGCCGCCATTGTCAGCTCGATAGACTACGGTTTTAGACTCCATGGGAATGATGTACTGCAATTGTGATGGACAAAGACAGAGAGAGAGAGAGAGAGAGAGAGAGAGGGAGGGAGGCGAAGCCTGTTACCATACGAAAATTACGTCTAGCGAAATTTCTGCAACCCTTGCGGTTGCACTGTGTAACGTGTCAATGATAATTCGCGAGGGTTGCTAGATGACAGGGTGTTGGGAAGCAATCTGTCGTTTTGTTCTGATGAAAGGATTTCACTTTATTTTAGTTCAATTCGTGGTACAATTTATTTATTCCTTTTACTTGTGATCGATCAATTGTTCCGGAAGGTTCACAAAATATTCTACGTAAGATATTCTGCTTTTTTAAAATGCTGTTAATCTTCAATTCGTTGATTTATCAGTGTCAGTTAGTTGTGAAAAACGAGTGGAAGTTGAAAATTCAATATACGATATACGTAATATACAAATTTCTGCGCAAAGCGAGAAATAAGCGAGAGAGAGAGAGAAACGATTTTCTAAAAAAAATGTGGAAACTTGTGCAACATATTTCCACATAGACTGCGTTGTACAGATATTAGTTTGCTACAAAATGACGAGATCTTGCTGTTTTCTAGCGAGTGTTATGGGACTTTGCTGTGACAGAATTTATAGGCATCATGGAATTATGGTAACGTTATCTGACTGCAGATGGTATCACCATGAGAAATAGATACTCATTTTGATTCACTGCAACATGCTCGTGAATCTCTCAGCAAGCGTGGTCGCATGATTCTTTAGTTCCTTAAATTTTTTCTTTTTTCAAACCTTCGGTCACTTCTGAAAATTTATCTGCGACAAATACAACAATAGAAAATTTAAAAATTCAAATCGAAACTCAGGAATTAATATATTACAATTTTACCACTATGTTTTTAATACGAGGCTGTATATCGAAGAATGACGAGAATTGTCTATGATAATCCCGCCAATAAAACAGGCCGTGTCACAAATTCACGGAAACAGATTTGTTGGCAATAATTTACAAGGTGATTTATCTGCGTTCCACTTAGGCTACATAAATCATATACGGTAATTTACTCTTCAAGTAAGGGACGATAGCTACCATCATGTTTCGCAAAAACACTTTATTTCAAACAAGCAATTTTATCGTAGACCATAAACATATTACCGTAAACAAGTTCATAAACACTTTAACTCCTTGATTTATAATATCCAGTTTCATACTCGTCGGGTAGATTACGTTGGATGTTGAACGAAAGCAGCCAATATTTGTTATAAAGTTTAACTTTAACCGTAACTTTAATAGCAGTTTACCAAACAGTGGACAACTGGATGCAAATTGTAATAAAATATTTTCATATTTTCTACACCGCACGATACATACTATGCGTTTCTATGTATGCTTTCGGGTCGCTTTCAAACTTTATCGATATAATCGTTACAGTCGTGCCTCGTCAGATTATTATGCAAATTCGTATTTTTATGAGAGCAACTACGAAAACCGATCGTAAGTTCGGGGCTTGTTTAACACACTAATATTATAATGAGAAGTTTACTTTGCAAATGTTACATGTTTTTACACGTTACGTGCACTCTGTGCAATTTACCACATTTAAGTTCCTAATAAATGCACAAAAATCCCTATCTACTCGTTAATTTGGTACTGATGAATTTTCAAAATCTTTACGCACAATAAACACAACGATAAGCGGATCGCTGATTTCTAAGAAACCTTAAGGATACAACAAATATGTCTGAATGCACACAATATGGGAAACCATATAAAATATCCCAAATACAGCACCTACTTGTTACGATATTTTACTAAGTGAAGCAAATCTCTGCTTAGATCGCATTTCTTCAATTGCGTTCATAGAAATATAAAATTGCAGAAAAGTCCTCGGCCTAATGGTAAGCGTCGAAATACTTTTCGTCAGCTACTGTACGTTCCACCAATCACAATATATCGTGTGTGTCGTGAACGAGAATACGATAGTCTTTGCAACGCTTAGCGCGTGCACGCGAGAGTGGCATGGTACCATTAACGGGCGCGAAAATGGGGTAAGAAGGCATATAGGAAACGACGCAAATTGAGCGCCGCAGCAAACTCGATTTCTCCCGGTAATCCGGGCTTCCGGTTTTAAAGGGTGCTTCACAACTGCCGGACTTACGCGCCGTTGAAACTTCAGTCGCCGTGGCTGGGATTAAAGGGTCCCGTGACGCGCGAATAATTTCCACTGCTGGCCACCAACCATGCTACGGGCATCGGAAGATTAATAATTCGCCGAGCAGCCGGTGAACTGACCTTAAAGTCGAACCTCTGCTAGAAGGCCACAGGCCATTCCTCGAAAAGTCATCGTTCGATGACGGATGCTGGTTACTTGCCATTTGTCGGTCGTTGATAATTATTTCTTACGACTTTTCGTTCTATTATGTGCATGCTGTAACTAGGAAATGAAGAGCGGAAGATTCTTGTATTTAATCGAGGAAGTCTTATCTTATTGTTTTATGTAATTTGGAAAATTATATATGGCGAATGTGTGTAGCTTTCGTATCTGATATTTATATACTCGTACACTGATTAATGGAAGTGTTTCTCATCAAGTTTTACGCTTTAGTTCCGTAGTATCAAATGTGTGTTACCACGTGTGAGCACTATTACACTAATCGTGATAGTACGAAGGATATATTGCCAATTGATTTATGCGATACAGTCGATTCTGTGTGATACGTGTATTTAGGTCGTGTTTAGATCATTTTTGAAAATTTGTATATGTGTGGTTTGCATAATAAGAGAAAAGAACGGGGAAATTTATTTATTTATTGATTATTTTATGCGATGATATGAAAGTACTGATTATTATATGATCTGGCAATTTTTATTTTCATACAAATGTTGCATATTCTACTTTCTTCTTCTTTTCGTTTTATTAAATTAATTTGGGAAGATGGTTATTTCATCTTCCTTTGTTAGATCATGGTTTGATATTGATTTTAATTAGCATTGTAAATGTAGGTATAAATGTTTCTCTTATCATAGAATGTATCTAATTGAGAGCTAAATTGTTTGATCAGCAATTGGACGATGCAATATCCGCAGGATATAGTGAATTTCGCTAAATTTTCCGCGCGACGCGACGTATTCTATTCGCACTAAACGGCTTCAAATTTTCCAAATTGCTGCCACTCAATCCCAATTATTCAAACTCGTCCATCTGTATCCGCATATAATCGATTCGTATTTAACAATTTTATTGCTCTAAAACATACGGCTATTGTACAACGATTTACATGCTATTGTTAATATTGATAGATATTGTTAATATCTGCACTGCACAATACATATTCCACCGCAATATTCAGCTATTTTATCCCTCTATTGTTTACCCTCTTGTTTCCTATTACGGATATATTATTCCAAACATAGAATTTATAATCGTAAAATGTCATATAAATAGAAATTTCAAGAGCGAAAGCCTATTAGTTTAATGGAAGGATTAACTGACGAAGAACTGTACTAGCAATTATAACCTCGCGTCGTAAGGATGTGGTAAGAAGCCATTTAATAAAAATTACCACGCTGTGACAATGAAAACGATAAAAAGCACCATGAAAGAAAATAAATCACATCTGTCACGAACTTAACCCGCATCCCAAATGACACACAACCCAACAATCTTCACTGAAATCTTCCACCTCTATAAAATCCAATTTCAAACTCTTAGAAACATCCCTCGAAATATTCTGCAGATCGAAATCCTCGCCGTGGTGGAAACAACGATTTCGTGTCCGTGTGATCGGAAATGCCAATCGAATACCTCGCGAAAGTCCATGTAGCGTCCACGACTTCGGGATCTCCCCTGGTCGTCTCTAGCTTTCCATTCAAGCGAAAGGTCAATCTCGACGCCTGGAAATTTCGACCCGGCCCCGGACTACCACGAAATTAACTGTCAATCTCAATTCCGTGGCCGCCCCACGCCGCGAGGAGAGTGAGGGACCCCTTTGACACGGCTGGTCCCACAACGGTCGCGAGATATCGTACGCGCCCAGCAGCCCCATCCCCGTTTCGCGGGTGTCAATTAGAAAGCAGGGCGGCTGCCTGGTGTCTGCCAGGAACGTCAGCCTGACGTCACACGCCTCCTTTTCCCGTCAGGCTTCATTTAATCGAAAAAATCGGCCCCGCTGGGATTATATCGGGGTCATCGCACGAGGACACGCCTCGTCCAAATGGGGATGATTTCGTGAATTTTCTTCTTCCTATTCTTCCTCGAGCTATGGTTTTTATTGCAGGGTAGGTTAAACGTTGTGCATAGGGTAGAGACACCGTTGTGATTTTTCATGTAGATAGGGTGTGAACGTTTTGGGACTCGAAATAAGTGGAAACGATAGCGTTGGGATTAAACGTTTATTGCAGAGGGGGGTTGGCAATTGTCAGATGTGCATTTAAAGACGCATCACGGAAACTGAATTGTTCGTTGCTCAAATGGTCAAGCTGAGTCGTCATTAATGGCGAGTCTTCCAATTCGATATCGAATTGTCATCGGTTTTGGGCCATCGTTAGCTCCGATTTCTTTTATACCAATAACATCAACAGCCCCTTCAAACGTCAATGGACTGAATGCATTTACGATAGGCTAAATACCACAATACTTCGTCGTTTGAGTTCTTCAAGCTAAAAAATAGAGTAGAATCGCGTCGATAGAAATTAATAGCTAATGCCTATCTAGTTTACTCACGATCATTCTGATAACAATAGAAATTCTAACATTCTCCCTACTGCAACGACTTCTAGTGTTCTACAGTTCTATAAAATTCATCGTTCAGACGAATGCATACGTCGTGCATTGATTCGCAAAGTCATTTTTCTGGAAAACGAAGCCTCGCACGCTGGAAAGTTATTCAATCATTTCGACCTGTTTTGAATCATTGCATCTCCCGTCACCCTATCCATCCCACGAATTACGATCTATATATATATATATATATATGCGTTGCTTGACATGCAGTCAGGCGTGCCTCGAATCGGTGACACGATTTATTTGGATAGAAGAGAGTCACTATTTGCCCGTACGGATGATTGACGGAATTGGGATTTTGAGAGTTTGTTTCGGAGCTGAAAGGCTTGTTTTAATGGTTCAAGCATGACTGCCATGGATTAATAAAATTGTTCCGTTGCACTGACTCTGATTCTTGTTTGGTACACGTTCGAATCGGAGAGTTAGGTCAATGACTGGACACCACGGGTAAAAAAATTATTTGTAACTTACAATTATTTGAATAATACTGGATAAACCGTTTTTTTTTTTTTAAATAGTTCTGGAGATTGGAACTGACATTATATTCCATTGTAAATGACACTGTTACTTTATATTTGGAGTAAAGTTGGTGTTATAAATATAGCATAAACGATGCCGTAAGCTTTAATTGAATAAACTTATCGATCAACTTGATCAAATGTGAAATTTAATGAAAGGTACTGTATTTAGATTGAATTCGATCGGCAGTTGTGTATAATTTAGGCGACTACAAATATAAATGGACACATCCAGCTACAATGATACAAGGAAGTGAAGATTTATGAATTTACAATAAGAGAAAATATTTCAGCATTCGATTATTCGTATCATCTTTAATTTAAGCGGTTAATAAGGCACACTACTGAACGAAACCATTTTTATATCTGTCCCATTCTTCTTTCCACTAACAGAAAGATTCATGATATTTAAAAGAAAGAACTTCGGTACAAAATTGACATAAATATTAATGCATGTCAATCCTTTCGTATTTCCATCAAACCTGAGACATTTTATAACCGAAAAAACGCGGTAGGATTAAGATCATTATTCGTATGTCATGCTGTATGCTGATCTTTTATTTAAGTATATGACTGCATTAAATGTAACCCTCACTTGTAATTTGCATGTTTAAACAGTTCCTGTAACATTTCCACGTGAAGTAAAATTCCGTTTCACGTTTACAAAGAGCAAAAGAATTACGAAAGGGATTAAGTTAATTCCAAACTTCGTTGTTAAAATATTAAAAATGCCCGTCCTCTGTAAAAGACAATACGACTGCAACTGAAGCGGTATTTTAAACGATCTTTCCGTAGTTAAATTAACTTGACAAAAAAAAAAAAAAAAAAAAAAAAAAAAGAGGAATTCCTTGAAACCTGAACACGCTTTAATGAAACTCTGACCACGGGAAACGTTCGCCCTGCGGCTTTTTTAAGTTTTTATTTAAACGACGAGCGAAAACATGACAACGTCAACAGCCAGACCCTGCGGTTTCCTCTCTGTTGAACTTATCGACAGCTTCCAGATAAAATCACGTGTATTTTCAAAATCACGGACCTTCGAATTTTGTCTTTTTTTTTTTTTTTTAAATTGAACTGACGTTTAAATCGACCACTTTGATATTTGGATTTTTGATAAAAAATTTAAAAGTTTCTACTATCAAGAAAATATACATATGTATGTATAATTTACAGGCAAATATTCTCGATTTTTATGTAGAAACCTGAAATGCTTCCGCAGTTTTTATATTCCGGAGATTATAATACATTTACATTTCTTCGAAATTCGAGATTAGTTCATATCTTCTATCATTGTCCTTCTTTTTACACGAATAGGAAGATTGCGTTTACTGACGCAGTAAATCTATTCCTCGTTACATAAAATGTAATATAAAAAATCTGGTAGTATTTTGATGGTGAAAACGAAACAAAATTATGTATCTAATATAAAACAGGTATTTTTCAGACTCTGGGACAGAGTATCCTAAGCAAATTTTACCATTCGCAACTTCTTGTTATAATATCCAAATAACTTGCGACTTGCGATACGTCAACACATTTGCATAGAGAAACGTTTTAATATAATTTTGACAATATAATTCCAATTAAATAGAATATAATCTAAACCTAAAAAGTACCCATTTTATTTTTGCAACGTTTCTGCATCTTGTGCATATATACTTTTGTACCTTTTGTACATTTCCTACATATTGATACATTTCCTACACCTTGATAAATTTTCTACACCTTGATACATTTCCTACATCTTGATACATTTTTTGCATCTTGATACACTTTCTACATCCTGATGCATATTAACGTATCAATACGACAACAACATCATAAACATTTTCCAATAGATGGGCGATTAAAATTTACCAAACGACCATTCCTTCGATACTTTCCACCAATTTGACCCGCATAATGACAAATCCTATGAAATATCCATGTGCGTCATTCATTCTGGGAATACTTGATCGGCTGTGAAGAGTGACGTAGTGAAACGAAATAGCAATCAAAGCTGAACGAACAATGAAGAAGAAACGACCGTAGAGGGAGGGAACCGTGCTGCTGCCTTTAAAGGATGTATCGAGTTAATGACAATGGTGCTATTTGCATCTGGGGCCACGAGGAAGCGGATAAGTGCATCTCGCAGATGAGCACGTAGGCGGTGGCTGCGCGGGATCGTTGCACCGGCCGATAATTGAGACAAACCTCCATCCTTAGACCATCGCCGAGGACTCCCAGCTGAGAATGGCCGGGCAAATACGATAACTAATGGCTCACAAGACCCTAATGACGGTGTCATTTCTTTTCTTTTCCTTCTTTCTTTTTTTTTCTCATCTACGGCTAACGACAGGTAATTGGTGCGTGTGTGGGCGAAGAACCACTTGAAACGACCCATCCACGTGGAAAGAACCATTTCTTTTTTTTTTTTTTTTTTTTTGATCTAAAATAAATGGAAGGATTGTAGAGAAGTCTTTCTCGAATTTTGATAATTTTGAGAAAAATTTTATTTTCGGCGTTTCACACCAAGAAATTTTAATTTAATTTTAAGTGTTCGTTGTACTTGTGTATGTGTTCATTGGAAATAATTTCGTATTTTGTCTTTGCTTGATTTAATTCGGGGTTGACTGTTTTCAAAGAAACCGATGTTACAAGTATATAGTACTGAATCAACAAGTGCACTATATTATATTTCACTTGGTACCGTTTAAGATAAAGTCTTCGATTAAAATCGCTAAAGTTCAAATCTTCGCATCTTCGACCATACCAACACCAAATCTTTAATTATTTTCCATGATCGTTTCATCTCCACATTTTAATAATTACGATATGCCTATGCAATAGAATTAGAAATTAAAAATTTGTAATAGTATCCTAGCTTCTCCGTCGTTTCCCCGAACAATATTATTAAACAACATCAACCGCTTCAATTGTTTCATTAATATCGCTAAAGACAAATTTCATTAATCGTAGAAACTTTAGATTCCTTCAATTGTACCCCATATCGGTCCAAGAACTATACATCAAATAATGACTCAATCACGAAGCACAACGAAGCACAATATCAAAGCTTATGAAAGCAGCCCATCGTCTATATAATCGAAAGACGCCGAAATCAAGTCAGCAGGGTCGAAACACAGCGTTGACCATTCCGTCTCGATGAACTCGTCACTCGCACGTCTCTTCAGCCAAACATCGTATCAACTATGTCTCCCCTTATATGTCAGGGGTAACTCACGACTGTACCACACCCCCGGCATATGCTGCAACTGAAATTTATCGCAGAAGCGTGCAACGGAGTCGATTCGTCCCTACGTCCAGCACGATAGTTCGAAATAGGCTGTTGACGTCGATCCGTATTAAACGAGAAGGGTCGAGCCTGGTTCGTCGAGCGAACCATCAGAAGGGTGGCCCCGCGCGAAATATGAAAAATCGAGCAGTCGATGTTACGGACGAGGGATGATCGGGCCCGATTTCACGGCAAATCTTGATGAATCGAGCCCGATCCTCGCTCAGGGAAAAATATAGACGCGTCACGTCGCGTATTTCCACGTTTCATCCTCGAGGAAATAACTGGAAAATCGAGCATGTCGATCCGTTAAGAGGCGCGCACACGAGCAACGATATCGACAGTGATATTGTCGAATCAGTTTGACAATGATATTGTCAATCCGCTTCAATCTTTTCTCCACTCCGATCCTTTAATGTCGATCACGTACAAAATTTAGGTGGTTTGCGTTACAAGCTGCGTCAACGCTGGCGAGAGTATTGACAATGATATTGACTATTTTCAGTCAACGACTAATATTTCTATCATCGATTAAAGTTCTAACATTTCCAATCTAACAATTCTCTATTTATTGATAACCTGCTTTTTTTAATGAATCTCATCGTTGTTTATAAAAATAGATGGGGTGATATTGGTTAATTTAATTTAATTACGGCATACCTGATGTTAATTGAAGTTAGTAGATCGAATCAATATTCATAATGTTAAATCGAAGGACGAAAATTACTCAAATATTTATTGTAGCCGTACATTTCATTGCTCGGGAACAACACTCATTTTATGTACATGTATATAATACAGAGAAAAAATAAAAAATTGTACGACACATTTGTAATAAATTTCCTTCTAAGAATATCATCTCGGTACTACGATAAGAACCCACAATCTTGTTAAGTTATTAACTGAAAAACAAATTATTATATCGAATACGATGCAAGCAATAAAGAATATAATGTGTGTGTGTGTGTGTGTGTGTGCCCCTTTACGCCTGGAACAATCGACTTTGGACGATTTTACGAGCAGATAGACATCGACATAGGGATCGTAACGAATCGAAAAGCTCGGAATAGAGATATTCGAAGAGATTTCCTTCGATATGGGCTGATAAGTGCACGAAATTGCGATCCGGGACAGAGAAAAGGGACACACCAACCCTCTTGAGTTATTCCACGGATTAATCGTGACTAGCCATAAATTCCTACCAAGCACTTCTCGTAGCTGTTGGAATGACGCATAATGGACGAAAAGTTTTTGGGGCGATGGCGCAAGTTCGATTTCTCGGCTGGCAACGATACAAATAGGTCGAATCGTGCGAAGATCGTTTTAAAACTCGATAGAGAATTCCTTTAAAGAGTCGAATGCATCGCTAAGTTGCAGGAACATCTGTTCGTAGCAAGTTTCTCATAGAATTGGGCAACTTTTGCCGCGCGTGTTTCATCGGGAGATGAGCGCGGTGTGTTGGCCGAATGGTCTTAATGGCTGCTGCTCTGATTTACGAGTTATTGGAAAATGTTTGCCGATTGTTTAAAAGCGGGAAATCACTCGACATTATTTCAGTATCCACGATTATTTATGGTTTTGGATTTATATCAAACTTTCTATTAGTAGCGAGTTTATGATGAAGCGATCGAGCTTTTAATCAACGTTACCATGTCTGTGCAGTTTTTTAATTAAAAGTAATATGAATCCTCTCCTATCGTAGAATTAATTGTCGTTCGTTACACCTGCTGTTCTTCTCGCGTAAAATGTGACAATTATAATATCTCTCTACGAACAGAGGGAGAAGTGAAGATGATAAAATAAATAAAATATGAAGCCACGATTTTTAGTAATTTAATTTGTCATTAAACCTGGCTGTGAAAGGTTCGTCAAGACAAAAACGAAATATTCGTTCCAGCATATACAGATGGAATCCTATAACTAAACGTACCATCACGCTGCAACCGTGGAACCAGTTCAAGAGAGGAGCATCTCGTTCCCACAGTCGATACGTCAAAGGAATTCGCAGAGAATACAATTTCCTCGCGAGCCGCGTTCCTCTCTGACAGTAGATACACACCGAGGTCACCATTTCTCTGTCCGTTGGAAAAGCCATCGATTCCCTGCCGCTTACAGTCGATTTCCGGTATAATGTCGAGAGTCCGTACTCGAAAGCTCAGAACGATCGACAAAGACAGGGATATACAATTCCGTAATATTATAAGGGAAACTGACCCTCGTTTGAGATAAAAACGGAGAAAGAAGAAGAAACAAAAAAACGAGACGAGGGAGGAAAGAAAAGTTTCGCGCCGATGTATCAAAATTACTTCGTGGTTCTACGAGTTTCCCCAAGAATTTTCGAAACCGCAGAATTTCGGTATTTTCATTGGTAAATAATTCGAACGAACACGAACACGAACATAAAAGAGGAGCCTTTTTGTATAAATCTTTTACCTGAGAAAAGATTTAGCAAATTTTACGCGACAGAAATTTAATCGTAAGTTGCTGGTTTCATAATTTAGCCACATCGTACAGAAATAATTATCAAAGAGAACCCGAGCATAAGTTACACACGAAGTATACCCACAAGCCTGTATATTCGAAATGTAGTTTAATAAAACGCAAGCTATCTGTCTAATTTAACTCCACTGTCTGAAACTAGCTGAAAACTCGATATTCACATGGCAAAAGGGTCATCGTGAAATATAATTCTACTTTGACTGACTGACGCAAAGGCCTTCAAAAATTCCTCAACCTCGTTTTACGAGCTATCAGTTTTTCGAATAAACATCCCCAAAGCAACGAAATAACCTAAACCGCTTTAACGAAATTGTGGCAAAATTTTCACTTTGTCCTTAAAAAAAAAAAAAAGAGGAAAAAAATGCTAATTTAAATTCAACAGCTTGTACCACACATATTTATACTACCCTTAAATGTATTAAATGAAACTAAAAATTGTTGCTATTTTACAGAAATGTTCACTGGGGTGGCACGAAACATAGAAACAAAATTTTTCCCTCCTATTCAACTCGATCATAGAATTCTAATTTTTTCGTTCCGCCCTGATGTTCATGTTGAGGTCTTGATCGTAAGACGGAACGAACAGATTTGTGCAATCGTTGCCCATGCACAGAATTCAACAACTCGAAACAAATAACACTGGAAGCCTCGCCGATGATCGCTACACGACATGAAAGTCAATATTTTATAAAAGTCAACTTCATCGGCGAGTACGCCATTATCAATCGTGAACACTACCTGTAATCTGAACATCCATATGAAGTTGCTTACAAAAAAAAAAAAAAAAAAAGAAAAAGAAAAAACAGGAAAGAGAAAAACATAGTCGTAAAAAAAGGTGGGTTAAAGGATGGAAATAAAACCGGAGCTCGATACATGCGACGAAATTTTATCAGCATTTACCACGATGAATTCGAGCGTAGGTGGACAGATATCAAAGCGTTATCAGCGTAGTCTGGTATCGCGTTTACAACAAAATCTACTCGTCCTCTTTTCCCTGTGTCGAATTCGCGAGCCACCCCCCACTGCCAAATGAAATGCGACAAACGAAATCTCGCGGCGCCGCGGTACCAGCCAAAGAGCATTCTATGTAGCGTTTCACAAATAAATACGTTTTCCCATCGACGCATTTTCCCCGCATCGTTGAATATCATTAATGCCATTCGACACCAGTCAGCGTTCCACCTCGTTTGCGTTATCCAGTAACGCTATCGCCCTCCAACGACTATCTGGGAGGGGCTCTCGTGTAAACGACTGTCACTGATTAGGGTGAAATTTGGGTGTCACGATCGATACGCTCATTTTTCCTCAGCGACATTTTTTTTTTTTTTTTTTTTCTAAACGGATGCAGTGAATTTGTTCGGGATTTAAAGAAACTTTGTTGGATTTCGAAAATTGATCGGTTTTCATTTCACGGCACCCGTAAATTAGTTACTAAAATATCGCAGCACGCCAACAAATGTATCGTATTTGCTTCAAAGCAGGATATTCATATCGAACGATCGTTGTTGTCTTTATTTCATAATCTAAAGGAAAAGAGATCAGTGCAGTTGATTAAACAATCAGCTATTGCACGTTTCAAAAATTCTTGTGATATATCCGATGGTTGGTTTGATGATTCGAAGAATCGAGAGAGAGAGAGAGAGAGAGAGAGATGGAGAGAGTGAGAACGAGAATGCGTGTTTCATCTGATTCTAATAAAAACAATCTGACCCAATTTCTCCGTTCCAATTTCCAAATCGAAAAAGTCAACAAATATCGCGAACCTCTTACGTCACTGTACAAATCTCAGCTTTTTGCCACTGTCGATAAAATCCTCCTTCAATACGCAAGAATTCCCTGGCCCACCTAATAAAAAGCAAACAAATCTGGAAACACGAAAAAAGCTTGAAAACACGAACTGAAGCTCGCTCATCAACCTTCCAATCTCGTCCAAACGACTCCATCAGCAAATCCTCCGTCCATTCGCAATCAGAGCGCAAAGAAAGTTACCAGCGGAAAGGCGGTCCGTTCATCAAGCGAAGCAATAACGGTCGGCCAATTAACCGCCCCGTTCGAAGACGTTACCGTATACCCAAGTATCCACCATGACGTCACTGTTTGACGAGGAATCATCTCGTTCAGAATTCACTCAGGCGACGATCGAACTGGTACTCTCGATTTGACGGCTTAGAAATCATAGTGGATTAAATAAATTGAAGATTTTATGACCCGAAAAAGTATGACAAATTTGTATAAATTCCGATTTATACGATATAATTCTATTAATTTCATCAATTTTAAATGATCCTTAGAGACGATTATCAGTTACCGCTGTACCGATTAGTCACAAAGAGACTAAATCAATACTCCCATCGCAATAATGTAGGATCTGCGATTTAATACAACGAACAAACAAGTTCCTATAACTTCTATTTTTAAGTAACTTTGTCTCATTTTATATGATGTTGCAATGGATGTAAATTAATTGAAAAATCGTCTTAATTTTGAGTGTAATTATTATTTAACACATGTTTATAAAAGGGAAATAACGATCCTATATTTGGAAGTACCGAAAAATCATCTTAATGTTAATCGTAATATTATTTAACATTCCTTTTGTTGCAAAATTTCAGAAATTAAAGCTAGTAAAGACGGACTTTTCGTGTGCTCCTCGTACGATCCAAGAAAGAACATCACAACAGTTTGAAAAGCCAGACGCATGGGACATGTGCGGCAATCGATTCGTTGCGAGCGTCCAGCGTTTTCTGTTTGCTCCGGCGATCAAATGTCGCTTCGACGAATTGTCCCGAAGCGTTTGATTCAATATGAATTTTCTCGCGATTCCATACATAGTTTCTGTTTCTCTCTCTCTCTCTCTCTCTTTCTCTTCCCCCACCTGCTACACGTTCTCCAAATTTTTCCACCGTTTTTCCTTTTTACCTTTGGGCCGGTCACGGTATACGCGCGCAAAACGGTGGAGTTTCGAAGGAGAGCGAGATCGGAACGGCCAACGAATGGGAATTTCGTGCTCTATTTTTTCGCGACGACAATATTCGTATCGCCGGTGAAATTCGAGGCGACGCGACACGGGAAAAATCGTTGATAAATTTTTAACGAGATACATGGGCGCACAGCCGTTTCGACGGCCGATCGAAAATTATTGGCAAACACGCGCACCTCGTTCAAAGGGCGAAAAATCGTCGAATATATGAACTGGTGTTGCTCTACTCTCTTCGGTGCTCGTAAAATGTCCATTGTATTAGCGTGTCCCAGGAAATATAGTGGCAGCCGAAAAAATTTTAGCTTACACAGATGAAATTGATGACGATGGAAACAACGAATGAAAAGCACAGGCTTGTATCTATTGCGATGGGAAGCTCTTTCGAATTGGTGTGTACTTTATTTTGATAAACGAAATAATTGTAAATCGCTCGGCGAAAATATGATGAGAGTATTTTTTATTCATTTTTATTCTATAGTTGGCGAAATTTGCGAGGAATATTATATTTATGTATTTGATATTTATAATATCGCGTTCAAATATTCCATTTCATCATTCTGCGATACACGACGATCGGCAACGTGGTGAACGTAGCCGAGTACGAACGCTCAAGGAACCTGGTTTTCGATTCCCTGCCTGTAGCTCCTATTTTTCACGATTCCTACTTGGATCGGATGGAAACGTGGAACCACACGGCTGTCAAGTGAATAAGTGGGGAAATGTGGCCGGAGGAGGAAACCAGCGAAGAAACTATTGTAACAGTCGTGGTGGAACTGAACGCTGGTTCAACAGACTCACACAGGAGCAGAAATCGGAAGAGAGGAGGCACGTTATTTGCTGGGAATCGGCCGAAGATCGTACGACTGCCGAATCCATTAACTATATTCGCTGTCTCTGTCGCCAATTCCCGAACCTGTTAGCGCGTGGAGATTTATCTTCCTCGCTTCCCCAAATTGCGAACAAAAATAGAATCAGAGTTAGCACAATATCAGATTAATAAATTTGATCTTCCAATATCGCAGGGATAAAGACTTTGCGTAAAATACGTATGCGACGTAAAACAAATTTATTACGCATGGTGTATCTTCATCTTTCCGGAACTATTGTTTCAGCCCATAGCAGATTATCCAAAAGGCGGAGTAAAACCCATTGTCGGCGCTGCCGATAATTCCCACAAGATCGAGTACTAAAGGAAAAGACTTTTAAAAACACAATTGAGTGAATGATATCTAGAATAGCGTGACGCGTCAGCCGTGTCAATTTAGGCAATTTGAAGTGAACTCCGGATAGATTAAAATATCAACGTTTATGACATAATTTATTTTCCTGACAGCGATGACAATCCGCTGATATTTTCGTTTCACTAATTCGACTGTAAAGTACATTTTATTATAATTTAGAAGGTTTTATTATTAAGAAGATGGACTTACAGGTATTTCCATATATTTTTAACGTGTGTTTTTTACATTACATTACGAAATGATTCGAGAGATCTACCCTATTATGGGAAAGAGAAAATAGAATTTTACTTTCAAATGCTATTCGTTACGTACAAATAGCAAATTTTTGATTTAGAAATACAATATGACGAATAATACAAATTTTGTATGATTATATATTATAAAAAGATTTTGCGAACCAATAAAAGTTAGATGCCAGCTTATAATTTGCTCTAATATTATTTGAAATTGAAATATTTCAATAATTTTAGAGAATATACACGACAAAAGAGATCTTTCGACGAATCATCAAGTTAGGCAATTTCACTGTGTCCGGCTGAGCAGAACAGAAGAATCACGTAACCGATTATGGCTACACGGTGTTGCGTTATTTGGCGAGACACGCGGCAAAAGCCCGTTGTTTCAACGCGTTCGAAGGAGAAATGGATTTTTCCGCACGGTCCGGTTAATTCGACCTTTGTTATTATCTCGAGCGCGTGCTCGCCACTTTTATATTGCACCACTTTCGCGTTACTCTGAAGCACACGAAACGTTCCGACCGAAAAAATGTTGCGTATTAATCCTTTGTTCGCGTTCCTCGCTGTACATGTACACACACGTCACTGAAGCTTTCATTCGTCCCTTTTTCATCTCTTTTCCGTGTTGGAAATGACGTACAGTTCGTTGAAATTTTGTAATCCTTTAATAATACGGCAAAATGAAGACACAGGCATTTTTCCTGAAAAGTAACTAGTTATTGGACGTGAAACAAATATCCAGCTTGTTCGTTTATTGGATCAATTCCCAATATTTTACCATTTTTTAGCGAGTCAATCTTTCTGATTGCGATCATTGTTCGATGACGGTATGTAATTTTTTGATGGAACTATACAATTTTAGAAAAACTAATACTTTTTCGAAAGCAAATATTTGGCAGGCAACTTGTGTTTTTTTTTTAAATTTTGTCTTCTATTCCGTTAATCGTGAAATTCAAATTCAAAGAGTTTACCACTGTAATTTTTAGTTCACTTCTAATTAATCACTAATTTTAAGTCGAACTCCTGACAATAAATAAATAAAAAGAATACTAGCTTTGAAATTTCATTTATAATTATTTATTTCTCGAAAACTTCCTTCTCCATGCCTGGCAATATGATTTTTCAATTTACCGAACGATATTAACCCAAATAATCTAATCCAAATCGCAAAGAAACGATGCTTCGTACATACAATTAATTCAATTTCATTTTATTCTCATTTTACTACAAAATTTGATTCTACAGGACATCGTACGTGTAGAGTATACAATATACATACGAAACTAAAGGCATAGAATTTTTCTCCACGTTTGATATTAATACTTCTGAGCATTCACCTCGGGCGAGAAAATACAATACGTTTCGAAGCAGCAAAATTCTAAGCAGACGCGAGAAATTCATTTAATTTAATTTAATGAGAACCGAACGAACGCGTCATAATTCACGCTGGTGGCTCGTTTCACTGGCCGAAACAATGACGGTCAGCGAAGGAGAAACACTGGAACACCGGTTTCGTTCCGCGGTATTCTCGCGAAATCGTCTCACTTAGCTTTTCACGTGGCCGTCTCTCGTTGCTAAATATATCGGCCGGTTGAATTTCAAATCGACGGAACGCAGTGTCTGAAACGTTTTGAAATGAATACCGATTTGGTGCTGGTGAAAATGTTCTGAAACAAGTTGAGTATAGTGGTTGAAACGTTCCTGGAACAAATGCTGACAACGGTCCAAACGAATATTCTGAAACGAGTGTCGAGAGACGCTTGAAGAGAATGGCTTGCAGCGACGAACGATCGTGGTTGAAAGGAATGTTCTCTATCGAATTGCTTTTCGGTTTCAGCTACTCTATGGAAATCTTAAAATTAGAAAGTCTCTCGTGATACGAGGTAGTGAAAGTTTTGGTCCAGCTTCGTTTAAGAAGCTAAGAAAATTTCGTTTCACGCGTTGAGAAATTTTAGTCGAGAAACTTTATTCGGCGAATTGAGAAACTTCGCTTGGGAAATTGTGGTACGTAAATGCACAGCTTCGTTGAGAAAATTGCGTACTATTACTTGACAAATTTTCAAGTTTTGTTTAAAAGATTACGAAGCTTTCTTTAGAAAAGAATTTTTTTATGAATTCTGTTAATTAAAAGTTGTGAGATTCCAATTGGAAGATTGTACTGTATGGTCCACAAAAATTTTATTCGAACGACAGTTAAACAATGGAAACTAGTAATTTTTATCGTAATTATATATCAATTCTAAAGTATAATTTTACAGATATTTATCAAAACTTGTATTACCGTGAAAGTAATTAAAAGAACATATTTAATAAAAGATAAGAAATCAAAAAACGTTTGCATGAATAAAATACGGTTTATTCCCGTGTACAGCGAACACGTTCGATAACGGCTAACTATATTCACCCCTTAGCAGCATACGGAAAAGGTTGAAGTTCCATCGTACAAGGCGTGTCTCTTCTTCGTTAAGATAACGCGCCACGGGAATATATATCGAATGTCGCGTTCGAGCGCTTCCTCTTTTGCATATGGGAAGCTCGCCTTCCGGCGGCGTTTGCATAAAATTTCACGTGCCATTCCTGAGAACAGCTCCGTAAGGATGTGCTCGCTGGTTTCAACGTTTCATCCATAGGGAAGAGCTTTTGCTCGTTTTCATACACTCGGCTCAACTAGCTGTATTTCTGTGGAACATTAGCCCGCGGTTGCACGGAAAATTCGATTTTTGGAAATAAGCCTCCACGTTGAAACTGCAGGTCCGGGATCGATTACAAGTTCCTTCGCTTGATTTATGAGATGCTTCGAGTGATGGAAGATGATGGGTGGAATTTGATCGCTGCTTTGCGATGGTTGTCAGATGGAATTTCTAGGTTTTCAATTGGATTGAAAAATGTTTGGAAGACGTATGGGGTTCTAATAGAGTATGGATCCTTTTTAAATTTGATATACTGGGAATTTTTCAAATTAAGTATAGTGGAATTTTTTAAATCTTGAAATCTCTAAATTGAATGTATTGGACAAAACTTCTATTTACGTTCTTTCTTTTTTCACCAAATTCCTAATATTCAATTTAATATTTCACATATTTTGAATTCGAAGATAGAAATTAATTATTTAAGATACGCGTGGAACGTTTAGATCATCGTTGAAATTTTAAACGCGTTATCTATTAATAGTTGATATGCTAAGCTTTCAATTTCGCTATAAACAATAAATTAATCGTAGACGATTGATTTATTAGAATAATATTGAGACGAAGCAGATATCTGGAACTATTGATGAAACTTTTGGTGAAAATAGCTTTTGAATAAATATTTCGCTAGTACTTTTTTTTTTTTTTTTTATTGATACCCATACCTCCTAGTGGTGAAAACAACCGTCAAAATTGGAAGTAAAAAACATGTTTTTCTCAGCATATCGAAAATCATTTGGTACAGGAAGCAAAAGTATACAAGAGATTCTGTTCCAAAGTAAAAAACAAGCTATGTCTACAGAAACGATTTTTTCAACGGAAATTTGCATCCAATTCTGGAAAAATTCATCGATGAAGGTGAATTCTAACAGGCTAGCAGGGCAGAAAATGCGATCTTTCGTATTGGTGAAGGCCGTAATTCGAAAAGTAGAAAAAAATGATGCTACAAACATCGTTTTTCAAAAGTTGGATTTACTAAACTTTACTAAAACACTATTGCATTTGAACTATTTCCTAAAATTTCCTATGGATATTATTTATGTTATCTTCCTGCGATAAATAATCTTATGAACTTTTTTTAAATCGCTTGTTCCTTAAAAATTAAACATTAAATCCAGTACCTGTTTTATGCAGATATTCTCAAGTTGAGATATTTCCTTTAAAACGTTAAGTCGATTAGTTTGCATTCTAAAAGGAACCAATAAGACTTGCACGCGTGAAGGTGCGTCCTAACATCAGCGTGAAATTCGCGACGGAATTGAGCGGCTAAAAAATACCATGATCTGCCGCTATTCGATTCGAGGAAGAATAGAAACGGTTCGGTGAAGCCAGTCCCGCAGCTTCCGTGAAATTAAACTTTCGCAGGCGAGGGCCGAAACGAAAAGTTTCCGCTACGTTTGCAAAAGAAACTCGTGTTCCTATCGCGATCGGGCGAACTCGCGAAACAAATGGAGAAAAGAAGCGACGCTCGTGTTCTACAACTGACGAGTACCCTGATAAACAGGCTGCTTAAGAAGTAAAAAGAACTTCGAACTGGTCGGAAAACAGCCGATCCGAGGGAAGAAGATGATTCTGTCGTCTGCAGAAGCTTCACCAGGCTCGTTAATTTTCCCGATCACGCATCCCAGTTACCAAACGATCGTCGACAAATGGCCTTTTTATCGATTTTGTAATTTTTTTCAAATTATTCCTGTATGTATCGCATAGATCTTTCATTAGATTCAGGTCGTTTTCTGTCGTAGATTTTTAGCTCTTTTATTTTAGGTCCTTTTATTGCAGTAGTTTGATTTAGATTCTCTTTTATACTTTAGTATTTCTTTTAAATTCTGTACGTACATTTTCTTCGGTCTTCTTTTTTCTTCCATTTTCAGTGATACATAAGGTATATTTGATGTAGTTGATAAATTTTTAATTGCATGTTTCTTTGTCGTGTACAGTTCCGAAACATATCATACTTCATATTTTCTTCGCGTAGATTATACTTTGTCACATAAATGTGAAATTAAACGTTGTTTCTTCATATCTTTACCGAGTATTTCAAATTGTTCAATTTCGATGCAAATAGGACAAATGTGGAAAAACTTCTGTGCCACGTTATACATTTATATTTGAATTTTTATTAGATACGATCTGCTTTTCTCATGGATCCGTTAGTATTTTTAATCGCCGAATTTTTATTCGTATTTTATTCGAAATTTTGACATTTCTTTCAAATCGTACATGTGTACACTTCGATTGTTTAATTTTTCCTACTATCGTTTAGTGTTTTAAGCTTTTTATTAGATACAGTCTCAGTTTAGCGTGGACTTGTCAGTCCTTTTGTCGCTTTATTTCTATTCGCTTGGATTTCATTTCAGGCTTTACACTTGAATTTTTAAACTTCGATTTTTTAATTTCTTTTATTGTTGGTCAATATCGTAGGCTTTATACAAATATAGCTTGCTTTTTACCACGGATCTGTCGATCTTTTTATTTCGCTTGTATTTGAAATTTTTCCATTTATCTTGAGCTATCCATGTGTATTTGAATTTTTCTTTGTTTTACTGGCAACCATACTGACTGCCATATTTTATTTCTTTTTTCCCCCTGGTATTCCATTTCAACATCGATGTTATACCGTTTTTATTTTCCATATTTGTTCTCTTTTCCGCTTTTTTCATACGTTAAGCCCCGGTCCTCCTAGTTTCTTCGTTCGTCTCTGCAAAACTTCGTTACTTCATTAGTTCCCTTTCGATTCTCCCCCGAGTTTCGTCAGCGTTTCATCTGTCAGTGTCAATTATCCGCTTAATTCCCATCGCTCATGTCCCAATGCTATCCGTTTCCTTTTAAATTTTGCTTGTTCCCTTTAACCGTCTGCTAAGTTTCCGCTTGTTTTTCCATCATTTCCAACATCAGTCTTTTCGTTTAATCCGTGCCTCGGCTAATTACACGATTTCTTGAAAATTTCTTTCTCTTTTATTACTTTCCTACCTTCACTTTATCTTTCCCTAGCTTTACATATTATATATATTTTAATTTATTTTATTCCATTGCTATTAATTGCTATTAATTTATTAACAAGCTTCTACATATCTTTTATTTGCCTACAATCCTCTGTTACATTTTGCTACCGTTTCCCAGTTCGTTTAGATATCTTTATCTCTCGTCTATATTTTACTGCTGCCTGTAATCTTTCTGGACTCTCACTTTCAGTTCGCTAGTTTCAACAAACCTGGCCGCAGTTTCTACCTACCATCGCAAACATACCTGTTCCCTCTACTGAAATCTCTGTTCGTTTCTCTCGATTCATTAACCCTTATCGAAGCTTTAATCGCATTCTATCTTCTACGTTCGTTTCAATCTTTATCTTACCATCCGCTTCGTGTCCCTTTTCTTCGTTCTGTTTCTCGAGTGCCATTCCCAACGTTCTTCTTAGTTTCACAAATTCTCCTTTACATCTTCCTTATCGTAACGTTCCGCGTTCCTCGTCGCGTTTTTCACTACTGTTCCGCTATCTTTAGATTCTAGATTGCCGAGTATATTTATAGATCTCTGAAGTACGCGAATCGCTTAGAAAATATGAATTTTACCGAACATGGAATAATTTCGTCTGGAAATTATTTTCATCGAACATGTGCCATTTTTAAGAAGCTACGCGTAGCGTTAAACTATCACTTCAGTATAATGCAAAAATCCAAATTGTTCAGAGAATGAACGTTTCACATTCATTCGGAAGGATAACCAATCGATAGCGAAAGATAATTAACCTCACCTGCTCGCTTCCCTGAAATCAACAAACGAAAAAGTAAACGAAACCCGGCCCAGTTGGTCAAACTTTCTACTTATCCCACTCACGCACGCTCAATATTTACCCATGTCCGATATTTTTCCTTGCTGCAAACATCGCGGAGAACGCAATACTTCTAACAATCGGTCAATCATCGTTAGAACACATCCTGCCAGCGGTCGAAGCTGCGAATTCATCTCGCACAAAGAGGCACACCACGTGTTTGTCCCTAGGACACGCGTGTCTCCGCTCTGGCAAATTACGTCCTCGCTGACCATTACGCCGGATCTGCCAATCTTCCAAGCAATATAAAGCTTCGCGCTGTTGTTTTATTTATGTACACGCCGACCCGCCTACTGTAGCCGGCTGTTTTTCTCACAGCGAGCATCGAATCAGCTGCAACCACGCCCTTACAGAAACAGTATAATTGCAAGGGCGTTCGAGCGACTATATGACCAGCTAGGGCAAAGCTCGTCCCCTTCTTTTATAACGTCGTCGCGACGAAACGACTCGGGGAGGAAAGATGGGAGATGATAGCTTCTCCTGATTCGATTCGTTTTCCTTTTAGGTTCGCGGAGGATTCGACGTTGCTGGGCGAGCGTGACATGATCTATGGATTTTTTGGACAGAAGTACGATATTGGTAGAAGGTGGAGGAAGAGGCTGAGTGCCTGCAGGTTTTAGGTTTCTTGTAGAGAGCTTTCTCGGGAAACGTTTCTATGCTGATCTATGATGCTTTTAACAACGTTAAAACGCAAGTTCAAGCTATTGGAATGAGATCGTTCGCGATGGTTAGTGAATTTTTAATCGAAAGTACGACATAAGCAATTGACGTGGAGAAGTTTGATCGAGCATTTTACGTAACGATGAATTTTTGTTTAACGAAATTAAAAATAAGGGAGTGATACAAAAGTTATACTATAATTATCTTGAACACGTTAGCAGTAACTACTACTAAGATGTAAGAGAGTTACATGTTGTGCAGAAATTTTCGTGCAAGATACTAGTGTAAAGTAAGATAATAAATAAGTAAGATACAGCTCTGTAAACGTATGTTAAATGAATGAATCAAGAAACTTTTGCAAATTCATCCTCTCGTCTCTCTGTATAAACTCCGGTTGTAACGTCTTCATAGAGACTCTTCTCTTGATCTTGCTGGTCACGCTCTGCTTGAATCTAAGGGAACTTACTCTTGCACATACATGTATCTGCTACCTACATGCTACCTATCAAGTGCTCCCGCTCTCAAACTTATTATTCAAATCAAATTATTACCATTTATATGAATTTGTTATGCGCTGTATTCATACAACTCATACTCGTGAAAAATGTGGTGCAAGTAAGGGAAATAAAGATATATTTTTGAAACTTCTTTTACTACCAATTATATTGCTATACGTTTTAATCCTTCGGTCTGTTCCGTTTCATTCTCAATCGCGTGTGAATAGTTTACTATTGTTTCCATTGATTATTCCATTTCTTTCACTTTTGATCAGATATTTTTCTGTATTCAAGTTCATATAAATTTTTCATATAAATACAATGTACATACACGGAATGGAAGTATACTACGAACAATTTCAGATACTCACTTGTCGAGCATAAAGTAGTTGAAATGAAATGTCGAATATGATTCGAACCAAACGAGAAACATTAAAATTTACGATATTTCCTATTACATATTTAAATCTACATGTCAAAAATAATAAAACGAATATTGCGAAACGAACAAACAAATCGATTGACACATACACATCCAGTTCAATGTTCGATCATTCGAAAAGTTAACAGATTGTTGCAAAAACGCACGTACCAAAGCCCGATGTGACCCTAAGCCCAATCATAAATATCAATGAAATGCAAGATAAATCATCGTGCACGAGCAAAAACGCAAACAAACACGTCAATTTTTAATTAAAATCAGGTTTGAAAACCACGAAATATTATCTCGATAAAATCGTGCTTCAACCCTGCATCCCACCAATACGATATTAACCGTGTACAAACAGCATTTTAATTATAATATAAAGTCTGTACGACGAATTAATGTAAAATTAAAATGAAAATTCGTACTTGGAGCGAGGGAGAAGGTTTCGTTGCGTTTTCATGTTAAACGCGTACGCAAACACGTGGTTGGTCTCCGGGGTGGAAAAAGGAGAAAGGAGAAGGGGTGGAGATTAAAAAAAAAAATGCCAAAGTGGCGTTATTCGAAACATGGAAACAGGCAAAAATTCGAATGACTACGTAGCTGATGCACACGAACCACCGTCGCCACGAGAGAAACGTGTTGTTCCGTGGAAATCACGCCTCATGCTTTATTCAACCGCGTTCCGCGGCCGTCGTGATCGAAACGTAATTAAAAGCGGAATAATTAATGGACCGTAAACCGTCGACACTGGTGGAGATTTTTAATACGCTGATGAGAAATCGAGCATGGACGTTGACCATGAGAACGCGATTGCATTTAAAGTTTGAGATCATGGTCGAAAAGAATTGGAGGATTTTTGGAGAAATGGCAGGTAACGAGTTTCACTATAGATTATGTCTATTGTATTTTCGAAAGGATTAGCGCAAGCTGTTTAATCTGATTTTGCAATTTTTCAATATTGAAATTTTCACGATTCGATGTACTTTTAACAGAACGAATGTGTGTATTTTGGAAAGTCGGAGTAGTAAAAAAAAAGTAACAAAAGATCGAGAGGAAAAATGAAATAAAATATTATTTTTAAAATTGCCATCATGAAAAGTTTCAGCAAATATGTGTGTGATATAATAGATAAAAGACATTCGATATTTATAACAAATAAAGCAATTCTTTTAGAGGAATTAATTGTCGTAATATTTGATCAACTATAAAAACCTTTAAATCTAAACAATTAGAAAAATCGGGTAAGAAATACTTAATTTTTAGTGAGCAGAATTTGTCGAGTAAATTATTTGTTTATTCTGTTGAACAAATTCCTCTTGCTAAGTAAGATTAACAAATGTGACGAACAAACAGGAGACAGGTAAAAGATTTAGCTGAAATATTCCAGATTTAAGACACGTTACAACGTAGTACATACAAAGCTTGTGCCTCAAATACAATATGACGTGGCGTTAATTTGAGTGTTTCGTACGCGGAGGTTGTTGCAGAAAATCGAGACAATTTGCCACTTTCTGTCGTGTTATTCTACGCTAATGTGCTAAATGGACATGGTAAACGGTTTGGAAATGGTCAGGCGCATCCTGTTTGCATAATTATTATGTTTCTACGACTTTAATACAAGGACGCCTTGTTTTGTTTAAAAATAACATGACGTCAACTGATAACGATCAGATAGTTAATCAATATAACCACTCTAAAGTGTATTGAGATAATTCTGTATTTATAAACTGATATAATGTTTTGTATTGAATCAATGAGCTTTAGACAGACAATACATCTAAATTTTTGTAGGAAGAATCAACATATACATACGTCGTAAAATGTGTCGTCACTGTAATGCGTCAATATTTGTTTAATATTTGAAAATAATCTGTAACGATGTACAAATTATTTACGAGATATATTACGAGATATTATGAAAGAAATATTAAAATCGTCATTGAAATTCTCTGCCATAGTCACAACGTTGAAAAGGCAATTCGATAATTGCATCCTTCGAGTTAGCAAACGCGTTTTTCCGCAATCAAGTTAAATGATTTTCTTACGGCGCATTAACGCCTCTTTTTTCCATCCACGCCAGAAAGGTTCCCTTTATTTATTCATCACGTAGCCGCGTCAGAAGCGTTCAAAAAATCTTAATAGAATGAGAACGTGTACAGAATACGTTTGAAGGAGTATTTTATGAATCTACAGGTTGTAACTTTGTTCTTCTTCGATTAAACCTCCTCACCCTCAGGCAGACCGCGATACAACTAAAGTACGAATCCCCGTGTTTCCAAGGCTACCTGTTTCATGTTTTGCGTCTACTTATACCGTCGCATCTATACGAGGACTTTATTCCACCTTCTTTTACTCCATAGTAAAGGAAATTTACGTCTTTCCTTTATTTTTCTCGCTTCTTATGTCTCTTTTCACCAGCAGGCCTGATTTCACAGTTTCAATCCGGTTTATTGTCTCCGCGTCTCTTCGAAGTCGTTAAAAAAACCGTTTAATAATTCTCCCTGTTATTTATATGACACCTACATAAAGGACATAAAAACAGGAAAGATTCTGATAGGATAAGAACTGTTAGCTCTGTATCCTTTTCTTTCTCTTCATTTTTTTTTTTTTTTTTTTTAATGAAAACGGTGGTGTTTTAATTTTTCTTTTTCTCTTCCTTCCGTTTCCTTTCCCGCCGCGCGGCTTAAGAGTTTCTAAGAGGCTTTCCCTTCCGTAGTGTAGTCGCCTTCGTGTTTCGAAGCTTCCTGATGAAACGACGATTCGAAATCCTTTAAACGCTCGATGGAGGCAATTTAAAGGCTTACCAGTAGCTTTCCTCGGCGAAGTTGAGGAAAATTTGAGAATATTGTGGTGCGGCGTATGCTTTCTGCTTTCGTTTTCAGCCATTTATTCAACACGAAAATATTACTTTGTTGTTCTATTTTATAATGGTATATTTATTGCGTGTGATTATTAGAATTATTCGAACCTGGACGTTTATGCAAATTTATGTTTCCGGCAATAATTAAAAATATATATACCCAAGATTTGAAAATGAAGATTTGTTTCACCTGTTAAATATTATAACGAATATGTTAATTTAGATATTTTATACATTTTTGCATGTTACACGAACATTCTTCACGCTTTTCAACATTTAATGATACGATTGTTATATTGAAAAATATATTCTATTAGTCGTAACACATTCTATGTTTCACAACTGAAATCTGAGTGACTTTCTTTAAAATATACCTTCATATTTCGTCAAAATATATTCACGACCTACATGAAAAATATTTTCATTCGATCCACTCACTGACCAACGGGGGTAGCTTTAAAAATACACGTACAAGATGACTTCAGACACATCCTTGAATCGAATATATTCGACGAGTAATACGGAATATTATTAACATTTGAGATAAATATGGAAAGATTTTTGAACATAAAAATGATTAAATTTTTAATAAGTAAAATTTAGAAATATAATATTTTTATTATACTCTATTCTATTTTAACGTAGAACGTTAATCAAGGACTATTCTCGTTTTGAGAAAATCTTGCTTCTAGAAAATAGGGAATAGCAATAAGTAGAACATAACAGAGCCACAGAAGTAAACCAGGATAGACTTGTTAATTTTGCATAGTTGGCTCGCCTAAGTAATCAACAACTTTAATCGCAAGTTATGGCGCTATATAATGCAGTTATTCCTTTTATCTCTCCGAAGGTGGAGTGTATGTATATTGCGTCGGCGTAATAACGTTATCTACCCGTAGCCATGAGAAATCGTAACGCTTGCGAAATGCTACTCCTTCCGTTCTTTAATTTTATAACTTCGTTATAAAATTTTATTGCACGGAGGGGCACAAGTCACGGTTTTATGTTACTCCGTTTTTTATCGTTCTAACTATCCAAAAAAATATACTTATCAGACAATTGGAAATTTAATAATAAAAATAACGGAGGAAAGAAATGAGAAAGGATAAAAAATACATAATTTGGAGGAGTGAGAGTCAAGGTGATCAGCGATATGTAGATAGATTATTTTTTTAAATTGTCACGAAGAAAATTGCAAAAGAGCAAATATATACCTTGATAAATAGTACCTTTGAATAGGAAACGTCGATTTAAAAATCTCATTTTTAAATTTTCATATCGTCGTCACACATGGAGAGTCTCGTATGGAGTACACCTAATATGAAGACGTATATTTGCCATTAACAAATTTCTCAATTTTTAATTTTCAGCCCTTTATAAGAAGGACTTTATTTATTCGAGTCTTTTACAAGAAACCAAATATTAAAGTTACATATTTACACTGTGTAAATGTCCCAACTAGCTGCTAAAAACAATTTCTGTTTCCACGTTTATGTATCCAGACACATTCAAAGGAATGTCTGACCTATTACGTTATTCTATTTCTTAAATGAAATTCCCTTAATTTGCGTATTATCGCGAAAATACTGCTTCACTTTCGTCAAATGCATACGAGTAGATGAAATTTAATCACTCAATAATTAAACGTATTTCAGAGATACCTAACGAGCGATATTTCCTCGCGCGCTGCACTAACATAAAAAATATTCGCTCAACAGTTTAATAAAAATTACTCGAAAATATAAAATAACTCTGACGTATAACCATAACCGTAACATAAAATACGATACACACGACCATTAAAATAATACCACTTTGCACAGCATCGCAAAATCTCTCGATACACTTCGCAAAAATCTACCACGACTATCGTGCGTGTACTTCTAACCGATTACCAATTTCGAAAACGCCCAAAAACAATACTCAACCAACCCCCTTCCCTTCGAACAAGCCAGTGTCCAATTATCTGCCATACTCTACCATCGTTACTATACCAGTGTTTCGGTGCGTAAAAAATGAAAAAAAATTTTGTATTCCACGCGTCGCGTATTTCATCTTCGGAACATCGGCGTCGCCAATAAAGCGAAATAACACGAACGCCACCGTACGCGCAATCCCCGACGTTACTTGAAACACCTGAATTCGCTCGCTGCGTTTTCCACCTACGAATTACACGTACATAGACACGCAACGTCGGGATTAATAAATCCACTATCTCTCCCTCTTGCAGTCTCACCGTAGTACGCGTCACCACTGCTGTGTGCATTGTTTCCATTTCGCGGTAATCGTGATTCATGCGTGCAGATATTCGAGCAAATCCGATCATGTTCGCCATGGAAAACGGACGCGTCGCTATTCACCCCTTTCCTATTTCTCCCGCCAGCCTCTCTGCTTTCCTTTCTTTCTGCATTTTCCCCGCCTAAAATGTCTATTTGTCTATTTGTATTTGTTAAACGTCTGGCTTCATTACATTTATTTTAGAAACACCATAAAAAATGGTAGCTTCATAGCGGGAAATTGTAGGAGGAATGATTAGACACTTACATGAAAGGTTGAAGTTAAGGGAACGGCATGAATTAGACGCTTACCTGAAACAGAAAAGAAGCGTGTATTGTTAGAAGCATGTAACCATTCGTTTAATAACACTTGAATTATTATTATTATTATTATTATTAACACATTTATAAATTTGTATTTCTCTTTATACCATATTTTTTAATTTAATGACTTCGTTGAGATAATAATTTAATAATAAACTATATAATTTAATAATACTATTGTATATTATTTATGTTTTATTCAGAGGCACAGCTAAGAATCGGATTTGGTTTCCGGTAAACTATTTCCACAAACCTACCTTAATTCGATAATAAACGACATAATTTTATTTTTAATAGTAATTTACTCAAGATATCAATAACAGAATAGTAAAAGGTAACAAACGAGAAATGAAAAAATCATTCGACAATTTCATGAAATTTGTCACAGGAACCTTCGTCTCCATTTCTCTCTTCCTACAAAATATTAATTATTTCAAACTAAGCAACTTCTGTTCGCCATGAAAAACGACCGCGTCGCTATTCGTCCCCTTTCCTATTTTTTCCCACCCTCTCTATCATTTCCATTCTTTCTATCTTTTTTCGCTCGTTTCCGCGCTCGTGATGGTCCCTGCAGTTTCCGGCAGCAGTGGATGCTTCCTTTACCGGAAACGGGGCGCCAGTAGAGGGTAATTAAGGACAGTTACCTCGAGGAGGCAGGGTTAACGAGCCTCTGGCGAGCTTCGACGAATTCTGTGGGCCAAGGTAAACTCTGTGACCGGTTAATTTTCGAGAAGAGACGAGGGAACGTGTAAGAGAACTCCGTTACAGAGTTCTACGAGCAAGTTTTCGATGCTGAGTTGATCGAACGGGTTTCGATCTTGGAGAATAAGGTAGTTAGGAACTTGAGATATCAACCGGTACTGTCGTTGAGGAAAAGTTGCCTTTGAGATTCGCTGTGGAAATTGACGTATCAAGCGGTACGGAGTGTTGTGTGAGTAGTGGACGAAAATTTAGTCGTTGTGAAAATCGGCATTGTAAATGAAGATGTTAAATGAAGTCACTGTCATGAAAACACCCTACTGACCTCATTAAAGAAATAAAATAGTCAAACTCGAAGATGGTATCCCGCTGGGGGTAGCCATCCACATGTTATTTAGCAAATAAATTAGAAAAATTTACCAAATGTCCAGCTGGACAAATTGTAAAGTACAAATTGAATAATAAAAAAAACTAAATTAAGTATTGAGTAAAATTTGGAATAGATTTTTATTTAACTTACGAAGAGATACGAAGGGAACGCTCTGATTATATGAAAGGAATAAGTATTGTGAATACATTTACCGTTCAGTTACTTTAATTATTTCGAAATTAACAATATCGCAAGACTGTCGGATTATTATAATTTCCTTTCGCGCTGGAAACATCTTTCTTTTATTTTTCATTCGCTCTTTTCAAATTATTTCATTGTATCATAGTCCATCCTATTTATTGCTACATCTATTGCAAAATAAAATCCATCTTAACAAAGTTAAAGTTAAATCCAAATAAATTAAATCTAAGTACAAGAAGGAACCTACGTCCGAATATTCTACAAATATAGAAGAAGAGAAAGATATACAATTGAAGTAAAAGTAAATGCTATTATTACAACAGCTACAGTATATACTTCGCTGGCTCCACAGTTTTAACAAGAAACCAACCACCGAATCGAAACAATACCCCGGAGCATGTACCTGTTTCAGAAAGATAGAACGGTTTGTCTTATAGTTTTCTTCTTGCGAAGTATCGTGATTTTCCACAAAAGTGCTGCAATGGTACGCTCTGAACCTCACGACAGCAAAAGGTTACAATGTCATTTCTGCAACGATACTTTCTGCAAGCTAGCATCACCCACTTCCAGTCGTTCTTGCAAGGAATTGGACATTGACAATCGAAAGGATCCTTTACTCTGAAAGACGTCAGGGAGTTGCCTCTGCGATTTGAATAGACGAGCTTGTACGGAATAGTTGTATAGAATATAGAATGCTCTGCATATGTGAGTTTCGGTTTGTATTATATTAATGGCGCTTTTAGATTGGATTTTACCGAACGTTTCTAAATAAAATATATTTTTAGAAGAAAAAAGAATGAAGAGCTTCCACGAACTATCATATGGAATTTTTTGGTATTATTTTCTTGGTATTGATAGCTCGTGGTTTTTCATAATTCGAGGTAAGATACAGTACCGTGTAAGAAAACTTTGCATGTATCTTCATAGTGTTCACTAGTTCATAATTTCGTTAAGAATACAACAAGATTTTTAATATCATTTAAAAGAAATAATACTCATTCGAGATAATTATAAAAAAAGGAACAGCACAATTACAAGAAATGGCTCGATTAAAAATACATTTTCAGCCTGAAAGGAACTCTCTCTTGTTTAAAAGAAAAGAATGTATTGTCCTCAACGAATCGATAGCCTCTCCACGTAATCTCTAATTATTCAATTATCAAATATCGGATATCGAATTATTAGATATCGGACTATCTGACGAAGCAGAAGGGCTTCGTAAGCGCTGAAACAGCAACGTTGAAAATAATACGAGTATTTATGATTCTTCGAAATTCAACCGCGTTTAATACGCCGTGCTTTGTTCCGAGCATTGTTCCGAGCATCTATGATAAAAACACGATTGAAACTCGAAGAATAGCAAATATATCATATAAAATACGAGTAATTCTTATGTCCATTCAGAAAAGCAAACAAATTTCATTTTCGTTTAACGGGTGGTCCGAAGCCTTTGGTACAGTGCTGGTACGACAGATCGAATTGAACTTTGACCAAGCAGAGCGTCCCTTAATTTCCTGTCCGACTTCTTAATTGCATGCTCGCTGCCGGAACGTGCACTTACAGAACGAGGCCTAACATTTCCACTTCGAAGTTACCAGGGGCGGAACGTATTTCGATTCGAGAGGAAACTCTATACGTCGAGCTTCGAGATCAAAGGATCGCGCGCATCTGTTCGCCGACGAAAAACTACCCTCGCCACACTTGATTTCTGGATGCCAAACGACGAAATGGAGAGATAGGATCTCTGGAATCGCGATGTTTCATGCCCACTTGCGTGGCCATTTAATTAGAAGCCGCGTTTCCAGTGAATTGTAATGTCTCGGTGAATGATGATAGGGATGGGTGTAATTGTTGTTGCATGAAAGACAGGGATAATTTAGGGGAAATTACGATCGTAATGATAAAGGCCGAGTGAATTGTTAGACGTGTGCGTTTGTTAGGATCCCGTCAACGTTGCATTCTGAATGTTCTCTTTCGAAAAAGATTTGGAAAGTTATGAATTTAATTACGAATTTCGTGGCGAAATCTTTGGCGAAATTAGGAGAAAGTCGAGGCTGTTGAAAGGAATTTGTAGATAATATCATTGTTCATTTGCCTATAGATTACAAGGGATTCCACTGCCACGCTTTGTTCTGATCGTAATTCCTACCTTATACTTGCAATTAATGTATCGCATATCACATATCCGCTTCCTGTTGGTGATTTCCAGTTAGTGATTTGTAATTGTAACGACAAACATAGACTGATAGTTAAAATTCTGAAAAATAGTTAAGAGCGAGCAATTATACAAATTTGTTAGAATTCTGTTGCAATTTTGATTGCAAAAGTTGGATTTTATACGTTTCCTTCCAAGGAGAGACTTTTGTTATTATATTTAACCAGCTTACGCGAAAGTCTGTGGTATCTGAACGAAACTTGTAATTTTAGTAACGAAGATGGAGTGTTTTTTAAATTGAATGTGCTTTGTTCGAGTTTTGTAGAAGTTAGAGTTTGAACGTTTACCTTCATGAAAGATTCTAAAGTTAAGAATTTAATCACGATATTTTTGTAGAGTTTAAGCAAAGGTAAATTGGATACCGCTAGAAAGTTAGGACAATCGAAGTGAGCTTGTAATTGGAGTAATAAGGATTGAGTAATTGCTGGATTGAATGTTACAGACTTATAGAGATGAAGGGGGACTGGTTACCAGATTAATTATTAGAATTTCACCGAAATTCAGTGCTGAACGTCCTTTTTATGAAAAATTGGAAAAATGAAAAATTTAACAACGATGTTTCTATGAATCAGCGAGAAGAATTTTATTTAATAATCTTAGAAAAATTTCAACGATAATGAATAAGGAAATGTATCTTACTACACTTTCGTGAAAGTTGCATTGCTTTGTAAAAGGCTGTAAAAATGGGAGGTTTAGTTACATCTTTTCATAAGGTTTAGAAGGAAATAAAATACTTGGTAAATGTAAGAGTATCAGTTAAACGACCGGATAAAGCTTTATCTTAAATATATGTTGTTCTAGGTTCGTTTAATTTAGCTCGTTATAATGTTTTATACGCGATATTATGTGTCTGTTTCCTGTGGATAGTGACGCATATGCGTTTACGTTGCATCTGCGCTAGGAAGTGAGTGACGCTATTGACGAGGAAAATATGATCGCATTTAAAATACAAGATAACGCAGATAACTTAATTTTTTGTATTATGTAATTATCAATTATTTTCAAATTTATTATTCTCCGTTAAAACCACTTATCGTTTACGTATCTGTGTCACGTATATGCCTGTATGCGGTTAATAGAAAATTTCAATCAACCGCTGAAATATAGTGTGAAAAAATAAATGATATAAAGCGAACGAAGTGCACAGAATTGGAATTATTTTTTGAACTGCTATAAATAAAGCAAGATTTAATCTGATCTATATCTTGCATGATTTCATTTTCCCAATTATTCTTGACAAGTTTCAATTTTAAGAGAGGAGGAGAACCATTCTTTAATTTATAATTACTTTTATATATTTTTAAGCTGTTACGTGCATATCGTATCGTATTTTTACATTACATGTATATTGTTCCATATCATACAGTGAAAATAAATTTTCTTTGTCAAGTAAAATCGAGTCTCATAATAAATAAGTCTCAACATGAAGATATAGAGGTGCATGAGATAAATTACCCACAAAATTCCAAGACGTCATCCAACTTAAAAATTCCTCCTATACAACTTCCTTCCTCGAAACAACTTCGAACAAGTACGCCGGAAACTTGAAAGTGAATCTCAAAGAGGACCGAACAGTCGACAATTTGTTGCAGATCAAAGTCTCGCGACAGCACCTGGTCCCAGCGAGGTTTTAATTAAAAAATTACCTTCGCCTTCGTGCTTTATCAGCGGAAAAAGACAGAACAGAAGGAGGCGCGGGACGACGACGGCGCCTCGCGTCCCGACGGAGGTACACGTTGGGTAGGAGATCGACGTAAACGACGGCCAAGGGCACTTTCATTTAAAACGAACTGTATCCACACAGAGAAAAAAAGAGAGAGAAGAGAGGGGAGAGGAGAGAGACAAGCCAGTATGGGACGCGCGCGGCCGCTAATCCAATTTGTGACGAGCCGTTCCTTTAATCCTTTGGCACACACAGCTTCCGGCGTAACCAAGTTTTTCAATTAAATTTCCTAGGCTCCGCAAATCCCCGCTCAACACCGTTTCACCCTCGATTTTCCCTCATTTTCGCCTTTTTCTATTCGGTTCTCCTACGTCGACGTTTCCTATTTGCCCAAAGACATGTGTGCGACAGTCCATTATCCAGTAAAACATAAGTATACATAGAATGAACGCACTTATACTTACGCAACATATACTGCTAGAAGTATTAGAATACCTCGATATACTCATTGTATTTGTTAGGAAATTATAACAAATTTTATTTCATTTAGTATTTTATATCGAAGTTATTATTCGATAAAATATGTATACATATACGATCAATGTACTTGTACACAGACTCATGGAAGCACTTAAACACTTGTACTGCACATTTCATGAACGTATTACACGCATGTTATACGTAACATTTGAAAATTTCACTAGCGCTGTTATATTAGCACGATTATGTCGCCAAAATCTGGAACAAATCTGAAAATATACATAGACATTACAAAACGTAATAGTTACAGGTATATGTGTATTTGGCAGAGATTGCAAAATTATTTGGATGGTCAGTTATCCGTTGTTAGTGATGGGCATTGGAATCTCAGTATCGAAACGACTCGATGTTTTTCAAGACTGCCGAGATTCGAATCACCTCGAATATCATTCGATGCCCAAAAGCTGCTGAAAGTCCTGGACATTTTGGAAATGTCTTGAACGTCTTGGAAGTCTAGGTACGAAGTAGCGAAGGTATTGGTGATTTTGATAAGTTTTGAAAGCTCGGCACGCGAGTCAATATTTTACGAGTATTTTGAATGCCCTGGTTCAAACAATAGTATCATTCATCTAATAGCAATTTACAGACTGGATTAATAAAAATATTAATTATCTTCTGCTTGACACTAGTTTGTCTCTTGCTGTAGGTTATAGACACCTTCATCCAACGTGTCGCGTGTGTTCGCCTGTTGTATCGTGAATGTACACGTGCGGTCGATTGATCGACCGACTATCGAGACAGAGAGAGACAGAGAGAGTATGCAACCTAGCTCGGGACAAGACACAATTAAGTCTGGTTTACATGCACGCGTGCTTGGCGCCGGAACCGTTCCGGGAACTGACCCGTAATTACCGACTACGAACAGTCTTCCCCTGCTAACTGGAACAAGATAGCATTATAGGAGGCCGCTGCTACAATGTTAGTAACTGGTGCCACTGTACAAACTGCCTCTTAGACTCAGCTAGACTAACTCTCTAACTCTGTGTTAGGATATGTATGCTGTTGGTAACAGGGGGTAGTTTTGGGTGGAGAAGCCAGGGAGAGGACTATGAGCAGTTACCACGATATCTGGTTGCCCAAGCATTGCACCGTCTGCATGCTGAAATGCGAGAAGTGCGCGCCTCACTTTCAGGGAACTGAATGGTCACATTTTGTTTGCCGAATGGCCGAAGAGGATTTTGGGTAAGAAGTTAACCCTCAGTTTGAGATGTTTTTGGATGAGGATGTGGAATTGTTCGAAGTTTCAAGATTCAACGTATGAATTAGATTTGATAACATTATCCATTCGTTATTTCATTGTTGCGATCAGCCATTTTAGAACTGATTTCTTTCTTATTAACTATTAAGAACGATAGCGCCTTTTGTCCGATTTTTGTAAAAAGAAAAAGACATAACATTTCATAAATATACGGAACATCGTCTGTGAAATGGATACCCAAGACTACTTCTACCATTTTGGTAGAATCGTAGGTAGTCTTTTTCTAAGATTAAGTGAGTGTACTATTCACTGATGTGCATGATCATGATTGCACAGAAAGCGTAAAATTGTTGATACATTTGACGAATTATTAGACTGTTAAATGATAAATGTCGTTCTGACAATGGAATAAGTATAAATTGTTCTAGGATGTTCAAGAAGTAAGTAGTTACTTAGTAGCAAGTAGGAAAGGTTCTAGTCTATATATAAATTATCTGGATAGATATATATCTTTGCAATCGTACAATCTTGTCGATTTTACCTTTGCACTCCTTAAAAATTTGAACTTTTATAAAAAGACTAGTTACGATATTTTACGTGCAAAGCTTTAAAGCAACACAAAAGGGTTTCCCAATTTTCTGCAATTAACAAATCGGTGTATAACGCTTGATATAATATAAGTAGTATGCGTGTAGTATTTCACACAATTTTTTTTCAATTTCTGTCAAATTTTCTTTCAAAGTTCAACATGAAATCCATCGTATTTTTACCATTATTTAACATACGAAATTCTTTAGAGCTTTAAGCAATCTCCTCGGTGAAATATAGATGCATAATTCCTCTGACCAAAAATATGGCTCGTGTCCAACTAGGGATGATGTTGAAGTTCACGTTGGCCAAGTTGAACGCATCAAACGGAATCCTTGAGGAGCAACTACGGAAAGCCCAAAGGACACGAAGTCGTGTTAACTGCTCGACTACGTCTCTAAGTAGATACTCCCTGTGGCCCGCAAGACAGTCGAGTCCGACCACCAATTTTCCAATCCCCTTTCGCGAACCGCCCGTTATTCATTTTACGCCGCAACTTCGCTTAACTTTGTTCATTATATTCGACGGGGCTTGCGTTCACCGTCCAGCTCGTATCATTTAATCAAACTTTTAATTCCCGATCTCCCGTTGTTCCCTGGCAACTTGGCCCGCCGCGAGCGATTCACGGCCAATTGCTTCGAATTCTCTGCTGCGCGTCAAAAACGTTTTATACATCGTAACTCGCGCAACTGAAACAAGCTGTGGCTTTCAAGAGATTAAAAATGGAGGAAAATTTGGTAAAATGAAATGAGATAATTAAGCAATATTTACAAAAGATTGTTAATTTACAGCATTAAATAATACGAAATGAGAGCGTATCGAATAATATTTGTAGAAGAATTTTCATACAGAAAACGATATGAAATAGTATAGGATATTTATATAATAGAATATTTTAGTTACTGTAGTTATTAAATTTTATTATTCTGCAATGTCTAGAATGCTCGATTGCGACCTTTTTTCTAATGGAACTTTGCATTTTTGTTTTATCCTCTTTACGAGAATTTACGAACTTTTATTCCGCGTATTTAATTCCTCTAATTATTCTGGAAAAGTTTTATAAGGAAAATGAGATATTTGTCTCTTTGGTAAACTAGCGATAAAGAAAGGTTCAAAAAGATTTATATAAATCAGTCTTTGCAAATTCTTTGATAATGATTGAAAAGTGATATTGAATAAATAAATCAATAGTCGTGGAAATATAAAATATGTCTCTTTTGATTGGAATAGTAAATAAAAGGTAATTGTGTTTCTAGATAAACTCTTGACAATAAAGTAGAAGTAGCTGCCGGATAAGAAAAGTGACTCAAGGTTAATAGAAAAGCTTGTCGGGAGCAGGAGAACTTTAAAGAAAACTTGTCGGAACTAGCTGAAGAATATCTACTTGTGTTGCAACCTGTGAAAAACACTGGTTTCGCCTTAATACTTCGACGATGGTAAATTCCAAGGCGTATGTGGCTTGTTACTTGAAAGTATGTAATAATCTATAGTAACTCCACTTTCTTCTCCTTTCTCAACATCGAGAGCTCAAGGAAATTTAAATTCTTATTAGGATAATATGCATTTGACTAAATTCTGTCCTTCGAGTTAACTTTCACCCTGTTCTCTCATAATATATGCAAATCTATCGACGTTGAATTTTGATAAAATTTCGTTCGAAAATAATTATGAATGTTAAAGATTTAATCACGAGATTCTACCAAAATTTTTAATGAAATTCCGAGAATACACTAAGGATAGATTAATTGTTAGAATTCTGTAGACGCTGAATGTTTAATATTTTCTTCAAAACAAAACCTGCGAAAGTTAATGATAACGATTACGATCTTCCAATCAAATAATAAATATCAGCTATCAGAAATTCACAAGAATCCCGCAACAATTTTAATCCGCATTGTGCCATCGATCAGCCTCGATTCCCAAACCAAAGAAACCTCCACGAGAAACCATTTTATCAAGTCCGAAACATCTCGTGCGTCAATCATTCCTAATTACGTGGCTAATTGGTAATGCGATCTCCCGCGAAAAATTTCTCCGATGTCAGCACAAAGTGGATACAGTCTAAAAGAAATCAGCGTCGCATGATCTGGCAAGAGTTGCCCCTGTGCCGGAAGAAAGGGTGAAAAGGAAAGCCTTTCCGTGGCTTTCATGGAACAGGAACCAGTTCTAGAAAGTGGTACGAGAACGCGTGTAACACGGCCTGTGGCGCTAGGTCCTGAGGAGACACTAGAAAAAAGTACAAGTGGAAACGTAATATAGCCGCTTTGTGTCTGCTCCACTCAGACCGCCGGCCAGAATCCACCCCTAATACTTTTTTATCTCTCTCTGCCTCTCTCGCTTCCTCATATACACCTCGATATCTCTAGATTTCCTCTCTCTAGTCTACCCTGCACGCAAAAGCCTCTCACTCGCTCACTCTCTCTCTCTCTCTCTTTCTTTCTCCTGTTTATTCTCTTTGGTTTTGTACTCTGTCTTTTGGCTCTAACAACAATGATACTATAGAAAACCACGAGGGATAATACGCGAGACCCTAGACAAAATCGATTTCACCCCTGGTCATGTCCATGGGTAGGCCTTTCTTCACAATCTAACCTCTTCTTCCCTTTTTCTTTCTCTCTCGACGCATCACCTTTGATTCAGCGAAATTCGAGACGTCTTACCACTCCACTCTCCGCTATTGTTTCACATGGGAAGAGCGGCTGATGGGAGCGGGGAATTTATCGAGAAATTCGAAACGACGCACCTCCACGATCATCCTTTTCCACTCTTTTTCTTTCTTATATCGCCACGTTTCGTTCTTTTCTTCTCATCCTATTTCTATTCGATTCCTTTCGCTTCTCCGTGCTCTTCTGTCACGTCACTTCCTACTATTCGTCCTTCTCTACCCGTCATTGTCTTTTTCGTGTGTTATTGAGACAGAAGAAGTAGGTCGACCCTACAAGGATACCAAGATCGAATTTCAACCGATGCATTCGAGACGAAAATCCCCTTTTCTCGTCTCGATGCTCCTCTGTTTTATCGCATCTGGCCAGGGTAGATCGGAGGTCTAGTAGCGCGGTTTGACCTGTCGTCGTGGTCGTCGTATGCATCGGTTTAAATCAAACGAGAAAAAGCTTGGAGAATGCATTCGCGTAAACGGAGATTCCGTACGTTGCACACGGTGTGTTTCCCTCTTCGGAGTTGAATTTCCTGGTTCTTTTTCCGGTGAAGCGCACGACATGTGTCGCGGGGATTGTTCACGTGATCGGAAGTCGATTTGCTTCGTGACGTCGTGATCGCGATTGCCTCGGATTTTATGCAAACACCTCCCGGGAAATATCCTGTCGATCTCTCCTCTCCATGACGTTCAGTCAACTCGAATTTATTTTATCTGCCGGCGATTCTTCTCCGTTAGAGAGATTTGAGTTAGCTTTGGATTAGGTTTTATCGCTATTGAGTATCGAGTATTGAGACATTGGTATTTTTTAATCGCATATATTTCACCGATTATATCGATCGTTATGTAACAATTGTAATTAACACATTTAACGATTTCCTATTTTCTTATGGACGACGCGAGGATAAGTAGATTTGTATATTATAGAAAAATAGATTTCCACCACCAGAGACCCCTGTCGATTTTCTGTGTCGATTGAATGTGTTAAATATTATCCATGCAGATTTGTAATTAGAATTTTATGAACGTAATGAGGAAATGAAATTTCGAAATTTGTGTCTTTTATATGTTTTCGTATATTATAAGCTTTGTAAATACAAAATTATACAGGATGGATAAAATTGAAAACTCATTTTTTTAAATCTTCGAATAATTATGCTTTTATATTCTAATGGCAGGATCTCCACGTTATGTTTCTTTTCATGCTACATTTTAAGATACTTGCACAGTTTTATTTTAATATTTTTATACGCACAAACGAAGCCTACACGTTTGTTAGGGCAAATGAAAATTAAGCACAGCTTTCACCGTTCAATTTACTTAATGATATAATCTAATTAGACCACCGGTTTTGCACGAAGATAATAGGGTTACTCAATTTTTCGTAACAAAAATTCCTTCGTCGTACGATTAAAAGCCGTAATTCCTGCAATAATTAAAAATCCGAATACAATAAAGAATTCATTAATTGAATCCTCTCGTTTAGCTTGCAGTCACAAAAAGAACGTTCTTTCGCAGATCTCAAAGCCGCTCGCGAATCTTCTACGATCTAAAAATCAATTTCCTCTTCAAAACACGTCAAACAAACGAGCACAAAACTGACAAGCTCACAAATTCTCCCATCAACTTCGAAAATAGCCGATTGAAAAATAACGAAAAGCGACTTCTAAGCGATCGCTGTCGCGTCAACCGAGAGAAAACAAGCTAACTTTTTCACCGGGTATCCGAGCAACAGGATCTTCATCCCCCGATAGAATACGCGTCATACATCAGTTTTTCCTGCTCTTTTATCTTTCCACGACTTGTGACAGCACACACGAAGCCTCTCTGTCACTCCTCTCTTTCTATCGAAACTATTTTTACGATCGTCCAGACTATCGAGGGAGAGACACGATGACGAAAAGCGTGAACAAGGCTTCAACGTGGATGCTTTGCACGGATTCTCGCCTTATCCGATGGTGTACGCTTGCGTCTCTCAGGTCATTACTTCGGTTGGAATTCACTCTCGCATACGGGGTGTGTCTGTTTTAACTCAATACGTTCAAACGTTATCAATTATGTGGTGTTTGCTAGTTAAAAAAATTTCCATTTTACATTTTCTCGTCTTTCAACATATATCAAAGCTGGTATACCGAAGGAAAATAAAGATACGTATATACAATTTGGATAGCTTTTACTGATATTGAGCGTGGAATGTGAGGTGTAAATGTATTCGGTTAAAATAGACAGCCTCTATACACGCGGCTATGCGTAGGGTGCTACGTGCACGCGTGTGCATGCGTCACGGGACAACGAGCGGCTTTTACAGGCGTGAATCGAGGAAACTCACAATGGGCTGGCGAGAATATAGCGTTTGCGTAAGAGCGGCTGTTATACGCGTCGGAAATAGACGTATTATGGGATATGTTCGAGTGTGAATTGGAAATGCGAGAGTTTCGAGAGTCACTCGATGAGCCACGCGTCAGCGCACGATAGAAGCGTGAAGACGATGAGCTGGCTGGTTCCTTGAATCGCGGCGAATTCTTCATATTTTTTTTTTTTTCTTTTTTATCGATCCTCAAAGATTTTTCTTGAATATCTTAGAATATGCACGCGTATCTGGTATAAATTTTGGAAATTATCATATCGTATGGTGTGATCTGTAACGAAAGGACATATCGACGATCTTAAATGGTAATAGCTTTAGAAATCATACACAAAATATGCCGATTTGTCATATGTAGATTCTAAACAGAATAAAAGGTTTGAAGCTACTTAAAAACGTCCTAAGATTTTTCTTGTTCTAAATATGTAATTTTTATCTTTCAAATAATAATCGAACCTCGTTATTCGTGAATAAATGTTAAGGGAGAATAGAGTATAATGATTTATTAATTGAATGTCTTTACTACCGATGGGGTACGGTAGCTGGTATTTAACTTGTAGTATTAATGGCACTCTTGGTAATACTACGGTTGAATTTATCGCTTCATTGGTATAGATAGATCTCGTGCAAGTTTAAACACACTTCGTAAAGTACATTATGCCGTGGATTGGGAAAATAATTTAAAAATAGGAATTTCGAGTAATGGTGAATATTTAACGAAAATTTTTGGCAAAATAAAACGACCTCGACGTAACTTTTAATAATCGAAATAATTTATGTTTCGAAAAATGATAAATGATCAGAAATAAATAAAATTATATTATAGGGCATATCTCTCTTCTCTTCTGCTTTCCCATATACGAATTTCTTGTAGAATTAGAGCACAGACTTGGAGAAAAAAGATTTCTCAGCTCATCCTTAAAAACTGAAATACGCTTCGCGAACCAGCTTTCTCCAGCTTTATCACGTAAGAAAGATATTTTCAAGCATAAAATTGCACTGTCAAGCAGGCCAAGCGTGTCGACCAAGTAAATTATGCAGTTTCATGAACATAGAACAGTATCCTCGAGAGCGGTGTACATAGAAAAAGAAAATCCATCTCCCGACTAAGCAGATATCCCTTCGAACCAACTAAAAAATTCCCTGTATTATCAATCTCCAAATACAATAAATTGTACCAGCGATTTTCCAGTACCTTCAACTTCAATCACGAAACAACCCTGTCCAAAGTACATTTGCATCGTTAACGCGATTACTGTGCCGGACCACGAGCCCTCGCATTCAGCTTTGGCTTCTATCAACCGAAGATCACGAGAATTCTGCAATCGGCGAGTCAAAGGAAAGAGACTAATGGAAGATGGCCCAGACTGTGGTCAAAGGATTCAGAAGCTCGCTCACATGTGGAATGCGTGAAGCTGGAGCGACAAAAAGACGAAAGAAGGGTGGAAGCAACCTTTTTCTTCAAGCAAGTTTCTGCTTTTTGACGTCACACAGGACACACCAGGCGATCAGCCCTGCGTTCCTTTACGACCCAGGGGACCATCGCGTAGTCTTAAACTACTCCCGCGGGAAACAAGGAAGAGAAGAGGAAGGAAAGGAAAGATGAAGGGAGGGAAGGAAGGAAGGAAGGAAGGAAGGAAACGGCCAGGCAGCCAACCAAAAGGACACGAAGGGACATGATATGGCTCGCCGGCTTCTTCCAACCAGCCACCAACGGTATTGATCCTATTTGCCACGTGGCTTTAGTATTCGGCGCGCAAACTTTCGCGAAAACGTGTCCCGCATGCCTGCGGCGCCCCATAATTGTAGATTCAAAGGATATAATTCGAAAGAGAGACACGGAGGGAACAGCGAGAGAGTATGGCTGGACCGAGGGTGAGCAAGCGAGGACCGAAACCAGAGGAACACATCGCTGGATCCCCGGGGATTTGCCTCGTCGCGAGACAAAGAGAGCGTATCGAAAATGGGGCGGGGGCCGGAAACAGACGAAGCTACAGCGCCCTTGGCCTTCTAACGAAGTGAAAATTGCCTGCAATTCTTTACCCTGACAGATCTTCCATTTGATTTTGCCATCTTTGTCTTTGCTTTATAGTTGTTCGACTTTTCTACAGATTTGTCCGCTTCGTGGAATCTTTGTGTTCAGACGCATGGTGTTAGCATTTGAAAAATATACCAGCAAAACGTGTTAATTAATTTTATAATTTTTATGCCACTTGTTGGTTGACAGGAAGCAGTTTAGTATAATATTTATGATTACCAATGTTCTTTTACTTTGCCTACGATATATGTGTTACTATTGAACGATAACAATCAAACGATTGTTGTTTAAATAAATGTTGATCCCAGTTAAATATCCTAAATCTTAGTTATTATCCTTTTTATTAAATTTTATTTGTATTCTTTAGAATTTGTATCTGTACCTAATCGTATTATTAAATGTTAAATTCTTTTACCATCTTATCAGGGACTTGGTCTCTTGGCAGTTTCCCATAGACGCGATCGCAGATGTCTTTTTCCACGAGCAAGCATAGGAACGTTCCATGATCAGCCAGATGTTCCATGGCGTTGTCCACTTTTCTGACGAGCGAAAGCTGATTCTTAATTCGCGCGTTGTCAAGGATACGCAGCCGGGGTTCCACCAGGATCTTCTTCCCTCTGTGCTATCATGCCCGAAAAAGTGGGATTATTGGGCCATAATTAACGTTCAAACTCTCTCGTTTCGAACATACTAGGGCTTCGAGCGTGGACTTATCGGCTTATCCTTCGATAATATACGAGGGATGAAAGTAGCATCTTCGATTGGATTTGATGTTGCTTTTTTTTTAAAGAGACTAATGGAACTGAATTTTTTATCCTTTAAACCTGTCCATTTTTGGTGGGAAAAAGTTGCTTTTTGTACATACCTATGCAAGATAATTAGCTGGCATAAATAGCTAATAAATCTTCAACATTTCGTAATATTACAATGACGAGTGTATTAAAATACGTACTGCTTGACTTATTCACCGTATATTTGGCTTCCACGAAATTTAATTTATCAGCTGTTTTTTTAATTTTTAGACACGTATTCATAGTGTCAATCAATTTAGACATATATTCATCAATTATGTCATGTTAAAATATTTTTGTCGAGTCACCAGGTGACAATAGAATCGGGAAACCTACGGAGAATATACTTTCTATATTTTCCCCCCAGTAATCTTCACATAAGAATAGTATATAGTGACTTAAAGGCATATAGAGTGGTCTGAGAAATCAGAGAAATTCGCATAGTCAATTCACGTTGCGCAACGTGTGAACGAACACGTGTGACCAGGAATGTACCGCGTTGTCGGTGGCGAACAGGGCGAGTAAGCTCTTTTTCGAAGATAGCGGGCGCTCTTTTATGAAACGCACGGTCGGACGCGGAAAAAAAGTGAAAAGATGACGCGATAGGAGCCGGTGGGTTTACGAAACAGGTGAAAAAAGAGGGAATCTGTGAAGCTGACGGGCATTGTTCAGTGAAAAATGGGAGCGCGATGAAGGCTGCTTGCTGGAATATTTTAAGGAGATTATTCTGCTACTTTTTCACGGAAAGGTTAATGAGCGTGAAATGTGCTTGCAGATGACCTTTTCCTTTTTTTTTATTATAATCACCTTTAGTCTAAAATCGGGAGAAATGTGTTTTACGGGATTTTACCAAAGAATTTGTTATGCATGGCTTCCTTGTGAAATGAAAATTTAAAATTAGTTTCTGTCGCCATCATCGGGATATAATATATCTGACATAGTTTCGTGGATGAAATTAATGATCATCTGAATTTGTCATCTTAACAAATGTATGATTGGCTTAACAGACAATCCTAAAAAAGATAAAGTAACTTTTAAAATGTAATTCTGTCGTAGTAATAAATAAATAAATAGGACTTATTGTTGTATCATTGAAATTAGGAATTTTTCTAGATAAAATAAAGAACATGGAAATGAAGTCAATGGAGGAATATGTTATAGATACACCATCGCGAGAATGTTTTTTAAAAAAGGAACAAGGTTCGTTGCTACACGCTAACAGGTTACTTGCATCATATTACGTATTGCAACTTTCAAAAATTCTAATTCCATACAAATTCTTATCTGGATAAAAATATACGAAATTTTTATTGTTAAAGAAAACCTACCTCGAACAATCTTCAATCACTTTGCTCTGGTCCAAAATAGAACTAAAATAAAGCTAATCTATTTTCTTCGACGCCTATACACTGCAATAAACTATTGTCGCAATTATCAATAGTAGATCACTAAAGCTGTATATGACATAACGATCCATCCCATACATATAATCCCTAATTGAGCTCATACCTATCATACCTCTATTGCAAGCAATTAAGCTCTATATATACCACCTCCCATCCATTGGCCATACTCTCCAACGAAAATATACGAAGAGCCTAAATTTGTTACTTTTACAGGAAAGTAGCTTTAAATTTTAGACTATTGACGATCGATCAAATCTGAGCAAGTTTCTCCTGCTATTTGAATTTCTCCCATCCAGTCAAGTATTTAAAAGATATCGATCGTCGATCCCAATAATTTTGGCGGTATTTTTGCAATACCTTAGCTTAATTTATAAGTTAATTATAACTCATACATTAACCTTTTTCCATCGTTTTGATATCTAATATCGACCTCATAAACGATTCTCGTAAATTCTGTAGCAGCTTGTAGAATAACCAACCACGGGTGTCTTTACAATTTTCTCCCAAATAATTTAAGTGGAGATATCGAATGGAATCACGCGATATAGTGTGCGTATAGCATCTGCAACAGCGTACATATTTATGGAAGGCGAGAAATCTCGTGATAGTACCGTTCCACATCTGTAAATTTTCGCTTAACTAAACCTCGGAAAATTCGATTTTGTCGGAGCACTTTAACCAGAACTTACGTAACTTTCGTGCGGCGTAAGTTCGCAAAGTAATGCCGCGGGGTTACGGAGTCCGCTACGCTACTTGCGTACTTTGTTTTCACAAGCGCTGCAGTTTTCCAAATAACATCTCAGCCCGTTAATTTACTGTTGCTCGCCGGATGAGTGAAACCGGGTGGAAAAGCTCTCATTAGTCGGCAACGTGTTGGATTTCTGACATCTTCCTGTATTACTGTTAATGACACCGCGCCGCTCCGTTTTAAATGTGCTTTTTGAGTGCTGAATTTGTTAAATTATTTATTAAAAATATAGAGATATGAATTTACTAGAAAATTTATTGAAGCGTTAGAAAGTTTCTAATATAAGAAATATTTAATTACGTTAATGTTTAACTGGTAGTTCTTAATATCATTTGTCGCAGATTTTATTTAATTACCTTCTATGAATATTAAATTTATTAAATTACTTTTCTACCTTTTGCAGAGATACGTTTCGAAATTATATCTTTACCTCTATAAAAGCTAACAGATTTTACTTCATAATAAATGTCTCAGAAAGACGGTGAATATTTATGTAAATTTCACTACCTTTAATTGGATACGCCAGTATTTATATTTTGTTTAAATTAAAAAACTAAATGAAACTTCATTCCATTATCACACGACTCATTTTCTTAAGCTTCAATTTTCGTTTCAAGTAGCAAAAAACAACTAGTTAACGAAATTTAAAGATGAAAACATCGATTCCATTGGACATTAACAAAATAAGGAGGGGGGTCTCCATTTTGTGTTAGAATATTGCAAAAATACAGCAACTGTACAATTGTATTTACAGATCTGAAATCTTAAAACTTCGAGAAATTTATTTCTTCTATTTTTACAAATTAACAAGAAGTGCAACGTAGTTTGAGGAAAAAAATATATATGTATATAAGAAGGATAAGGCAAACAAAAAACATTGAAATTTTTTAACTGGCTTTCACAATCGCCGACTGCCACAAGTCTGTCAGACATTAAGCTCATTTCACAGGTGCGCGTTCGACAGTGACGAACAGCCGCATCCAAAACCTGACAGGAAAGTAATTAAAGATCGCGATGAAATTTATGGTACACACAGCTCGACCGAGTATTCATTCCATAAAGCATCGTGATCGAACCATCTTTCATTGTTTATCAATCAGCATCAGAGAACGTCTTCAAACACTGTCAAACAGCACAGAACGTAGTTGAATTCTTCGAATTTTAGTATACAGCACAATAGTATAATAAAATGCAAATGATTTGAAATATCTGAAACATCATATGCGGTCAGATATTGTTAAACACGACAAAATTCTAAGAAATATCGTAAAATTTCATCAAACACCAAGAAGTTTCATGAAACGCAACAAAATACCCGCTAAATGCCACGATATATTTTTAAGAGTCTTCAAAAACCTTCAAACTCTACGAACTACCATCAAACTCCAAACTTCATAAAACGCCGAGACATTTCCAAAAGATGAGACACTTCAAGTGCGACAAAACTTCTCTGGACGTAAGAAAATACGTAACAAAATGATTCCAAATAAAACAAAGTGCCTCCAAGCGCTACAAAATAATTTAGAGCACTTGCAAAAAAAAAGCTCCTCAAAATATTTCTAGCCATCCTTGAACGTCCTGAAATGATTCTAAAATGATCCCAAAAATCATCAAACATCATTAAACATCGGCAAACATTACGAAAAGTGGCAAACACCTTACCAGAACACCGAGAACGTTATCCACCGTGATAACGTCATGAATTCTCAGATCAGAGAGACGGTCTCGTTAAATCCAGCGTAAAAGTGTCGCGAAGACACCCCTCGAAATGGAACCTTTCATCCTCGGCCGACTGGCCGAATCATCTCGAATCAGCGCACATGATGCACAGGAGACACGTTCCATGATTCGACTTGCTAATTCCGGCAGGTGGGCCGTCGAACGAACACGGTGGCAAACATTGACTCTGGCTAGGTGTAAACAGTCCGCGAGGGCACCGTGTCCTCTTTGTAAAGGCCCGGAAGAAGCTGATAAAGCGGGCTAAAAGCTGCAACACCAGTAGAGGGAAGCGCCGTCTCATCACGGAGACTTTTCACGGGGAAAATTCTTGTCGTTCCGGCCGAAGCACAAAGGTACCGAGCCTCCTCGTTTTTCTCTCGAAGATCTCTCGAAGATCTTTGTAGGAGGAATAAGTTCGAGAAAGAATCGCGACGGAATTAGATGAGCGAAGGCAACGCGAGAACAAGGGGAGCCGTCTCTTGTAATTCTCTCAATTACCAAGAATGTCTGCTTTCGTCTCGCTCTCTGCTCTTCACCTATTTACCGTAGAAAGAGAAAGAAGCATGGAACAAGATGAAGGGACGAAAGATGACGTCGACATCGTTCGACGGAACAAGCAGGCGAGAAGAAAAGACGCGTTCTGGTCAAAGAAAAATTTCATTTCTTTCTGGGCCGAGTGGTGCTCTTCCTGCTTCGACGTTGAGAACAATCCTTAGCTAGTCTCTTCTCCTTCGTAAAACGATAAACGCGACGCAAGAGAAAGAGGGAAACTTCCGAGGGAAAGTTTCAGCACGCCTCCGTAAGAAGGCGTTTCTCCTCGTGGTGCTTCGAGGAAATTCCTTTTCACCTTTTTACAGACCGCCACCGGTTACGCTTCCCACCTTCCGGACCCGGCGATACATTAACTCTGTTTGTCTCTGGCCGGATAAGGGAGCAAGATAGGAAGTTCCTTAACGAGAGACGCGCAACAACAGCCATTGAACAACCGAGAAATCTCAACAGTGGGAAAACTGTTCTTTTTTTTTTTTATGGTGAGAGGGAGTTGCCTGACGGAAAGGAGAATCGAGTTGAAGCTTCGGCGAAGCTTTAATGCTTCGGTAAGGTGAAGAGTGTTCTTCGTGGTCCGTTGAAATGGTATGTTGGCTTCCAGCGAAGCTTTTCGAAACCATCCTTATCCGAGGGATTTTAGCTTCTCCGTGGAAGGATTTGTAACAGGTCTGGATTTAGCGATACTGCGATTTAAACTAATTGAGGCACATATTTGGAAAAGTGATATCTTTTGGCGATGTAAAATTTGAAATGTTTCGAAAGATGATATTTTGTATTTTATTGAAATATGAAATACCAGAGAAATTAGTCTTCTAATCTTTTGAAACATTTGTAAATCGAGAGTCTTTGGGAAAATAATGTTTCAATCATGTGGTGAGTTTAGAAAATTGACGTAGTAATAATATGAATTTTTAAATAATTGCTGCTTCGATCGCTTGAGATGAATTCATATTTTGAACATTGAAAATATTTTGAAAATAGAACATTGATAAGAGTATTTGATAATAATCAATTTTTAAGAAATTCCAGGAATCTACTAACAGGCGTTGAATTCTAAACGTAAAACCGATTTACTATTTAAATTGTGAAATTCGAACAAGTCAACAGCATTAAAAGCGGACAATAAATCGAAGAACGCTCAGAATAAGCGATTCTAATTTTAATTCAGAGGCATTAGTATGTATATGAAGTATGGAGTATACACCCTGGCACTCGAAATACATCAATAGCCTGAGCATTTCAAGTACCTTGCGAAGAAGTAAACAGAACGACTTCATCGATGGTATTTCTCAAGCTGCATCGAGCATGCAAATCTGAAACTCTACCGTCAGAAATAGTAACGTACAAGTGTCGATTAACCTCGAAATTTCACAGCGGTCCAACCATTCTACTTGAACTCGGTAACCCCATCGAATGGCCAGATATTTTGACAGCTGTGTGAAAGATCGCAGCGTAGCTCGCAAAACAATAAATTACTTTATTTCAATCGTTAAAAGGTTTCTCTACTCGAGAAACTGTGCTTTCAGTGATAAAACAATTGGAAACTCTATGTAGTAATCGATACAGGGAAATTGACAACTGATAACTGAATGCAAATAATCGCGGATAATTTACTTGTTACTTTACTTACTTTAAACCATTAAAACAGTTCCTGAAATTGGAAATTAGTAACTCAACGCATTATGAACTTCGACAAAGAAAATATCTGCATTTTCTGTGAAAAATACCGAGATTTGAAAAATAAAAGAATTAAATGTAATATGCGAGTAATGAATTTGCTAACGCAAAAATTTCTCCAATATAAATTTTACGAAGTAAAATGTCCAAACTTTCTCTACAATATCCCAATTTCCAAATTATCCAAATTATTTCATTTAAAAGACGTCAAATTTTAAAAGCTTCAATATGAAAAACACATGAATATCCCACGAGACATACAAATTTCTACCTAAACGCGTTACAATCGCAAGGAGCTTTAAAAAAGAAGAGTAAAGAGAAACAATAAAATCCGGAATAAGAGAAAAGCTACATATTTGGTGGTCGTGCGAGCAGTACAGCCGGGGAAAAGAGAAAAATTTCAATTTCTCCCCTGGTCGAGAATCTCTCTGATACGGCCGCTCTCTTACTCGAAGAAATGCCTCTCTTCTTCTTCACCGTGTCAGGGCATGAAAACGACGATTCGTGTGCTAAAAGAGGGAAACGAAGAAAACGACGAAAGAGAGAGCGAGAAGAAGAGAAAGACAGCGGCGAGTGGCAGGCGGTCATGGAATTGCGAGATTTCCTGGTTTGCTCGTGTTACAAACGCTTTGTCCCAGCTTTAAATCCAGGCGGTTAGTGTCATGTTATGGAAATAACACCACCCATTGGCCAATTGTGACTTTTGCGTGCATTGCAACCGCGCCTTTTACTTTTCACTTCGTACCAAAAGAGGCTCTCTCTCTCTCTCTCTCTGATATCAAACTAGAACACACGTCTGACCCATGTTAGCTTTTCCACTTCCACCACCTGTGTACAACACCTGGATCCGTTCGATTGTCATTAATGTCACTAATGTCAGCAAATTGTACGTTCTATGGTAATGTTATCTGAACTAAAGATGTATTTCGTTCGGAAATGTTTCTTTATTACAGCGCATAATTTAAGCAACTTCGAGTTCCTCAGGCGAAATTCGTCGGTTTAATGCGCGTGTTTGAACTTTATACAAATTATTCGCAGGAAATCGTAGAGACGTTTCGTTTCAGAGATTTATCAGTCCCATTGATATTAACTCTAGATTACTTCGATGTTTGGAGGAATTTTCGTGGAGTTTTAAGTTTGCTTAGTTACATTTTTAGTGGTGTCTTTAGTAACGAGGATTATAGAAAATTTGTTGGTTTAATGAAAATTGTTTATTTTATTTTCATTGAGAATAGTAGAGTGATCGATGTAATTTATTATTTGTGCAATTTATTTGTAAAATTTCATTTGTTTCATGATCGAACTTGTTTCAACTGTGTAAGAACATTTATCGATGCTAATTAATTTATAACTCGTGGCTCGTAAGATTTCACTAATGATATATTATTGTATTCTCTTATGGGAGAGCCCAGATATAGTAAACTGAAATTTATCTAGCTCAGTTTTAAAGAAAGAGTGCACACCAGTTGTGCCACATTTTCCCTGATCTCATTTTAATCCGTACTTTCACCTCCCATATGCGATTTCAATACAATGATTAGCATACAATTAACCAAGTCATTTTCTTTCGATCTAACGTCTAAAGTATAAATACGGTTATACAATTAAATATACGTACATATCTGAGGACAATTATCTCAAGATACAGTTGTAGCTTTATATCTAGAAACCTAGAAGAACGTCTAAAGGAATTATTTCTCTAAGTTTTTCAAGTCTCAAGATGAAACTGGAACATACGTCGACCCTTTTCGCAGAACAGGGCGCGCAACAGAGGGCGGCACGACGCACAACTGTGAAACAACTAGCGTTGTTTTCTACAGGGTGGTGGCTTTGCAGTGTGCACGCGTTCTAGAAAGCAGGAACAAGGGCTGTTACGAGCTCGAATAATTTTCTGCATCTTCACGCTGTGTTTTACACGTTAGCTGTATTTGAGGATTAACACTTTGAAAACGTGTCTACGACTTTACACAGCTGGTTTGATGCAAAGATAATCAGAAGGATGAATGTTTCGTGAGCAAGTCCGACACTGTATTCACTGAACTTTCTTTCCTGAAAGCTACTGAAACTTTCTCTTTTGAATCGTACTTTTTGAATCATCTATGTAATCCACCGTTTTATTCCATCTGTTAGTCTTGTTTTTAAAATTATTTGTAACTTATATTAGATTTATGTGCATGAAATATAGTTTCTTTTTTTTTTTTCAAATAAAATTTTCGTATCTTTTTAAAACATTTATTTTAAGATATTTGTAATATTGGAGACGACTATAAACTTATCGTACGCGATAGTTGCTTAATTTAAATTAGTCGATCAAAATAATAATCAACTTTATAAAATAAATGATTCCTAACGAATGATTTTGTACTAAAAAAAAAAGAGGCAATTCTGTAATTTCCAACTTCTACGAACTAATCTTAGCTGTATCGTACTATTTGATCTTTCGTTAACAGCTAAATTAATTATACACTCTTCAGGTAAATTCATTCTTAAGTACTCCGAGCTTAAGTACCGAGCTTTTAAGTACTCGGTTTCCGATATTATCGTCGAACGAGCTGTTACACGCCTTTTACGTAAGCCGACGACATTTTTATTACGGGAAATATGTAAAACCGTCACGTCTCGGGCGGCCAAACCTCGCTATCCTATAACGTCACTTTCGTCCATTAAAGGAGCGAACCTATCGATTCTCGATAACGTATTCCCATCCAGGTAATTTGTTATTCATATCCACGGTGAAACGAGAAGCTCGAGTAGTCGTAATTTAATACATCGTTCGTGGTAAAAACGAAAAATGAATCGAGTAACTGAAATTTCCCTATGAAATAAGGAACCAAGTGCAAGCATTCAGGATCCATGGAATCTCAGCAAGCAGTTTCAGATTTCCTTTATTTCTATTACATCGCAATATTTATGGTTATCCGTGAAAAGTTTCGGATCACCAAACATAAATCCAATGCAACTCGGTATCACTATAGAAAACAAATCTAATAACTGAATCTACTCTATAAGCCGTATGGAATAAAGTATGAGGATCTATTGGATTCCTATAAATAATTCTAAAGTGGTTTTATGTGAATCATATTGCATTATTTTATTGTTATTGGTCAAAAGTTTGTAAGTAATCTTTACTTATTCTATAGGAGCGAAGCATTGTTTAAATTTCTATTGTTCTACGAAATCCTTTCTTCAAAAGTTCATTCCGAATTAATAACAAGACGAGTAAAATATTCGGCATTGATACAGCTGAGCAGAGGCTTAAAAATTTTGGCTCATGTTACGTGGAATTGTATGAAAAAGAAGAAAAGAGGTGTAAGAACAACGCGTGACACAGATTGGAAACCAGGGATTTCAAGAATGCGTGCTATAAGCATCGGTATGGTATGTGGATGCATTCCTAATGCAAGAATGGTAGGCGAGCTGAAGTTCAGAAAACGTAAAGTTTCGCTAACGTATTTGGAGAAAATTTAGTGGAGAAATTAGATGTATCTATATGCCATGTTTTCTTATTAGGAATGGAAGATTGCATTTTCAAATGGAGTAATGCTTATATCGTTTAGCAGAGTTTAATCCTTAAACTCTGCCAAACATAGTGAAATTAATTCACCTTGATTTGCATATCTAGAAAAGGTAGTTCTATCGACATAGGGAAATGAGCGTATCAGCAAATTGATAAAATATTATTAAATTAACATACTGTGATTTTGAAACTTATAAAGTACAGCTAGATCAGCATATTTTTAATCTTTAGATTTAGAAAACATAGTGCTACAAATAACTCTCTGAAACATACGTCTACTCTCGCTATATGTATTATTTTACATATAAAGTATTTTGTATAGTATGCGCATCTTTGATACGTATATCGAATATATATATGTTCATACATACGAGCACGTATATCTACACAATATAACAGTTTTTCCTTATCTTTATAGAACAGAACCCTCCTTATAATACTTTATTGAATGTATATAGCACGTAACGTTCTTCTATATCCCAAGGTTTCAATATAACGGAGTACAAAAATATACAAGTAAAATGAGATGTGTACCCTCTTCTGTTATAAATGGTAAAAACCGTAGCCAAGAATAATATTACCTTAATGACATAAGATGGTACAAAAATAGGCGAGTTAAACGAAGACCAGAAAAATAATCAGAAACCAATTCTATTTTCTTCGATAAACTTCTCGTGGCAATAACATAACTTAGAAAACAGCACGATCGAACGAGTAAAAGCTTTATCCCGAATTTCGGAAACTATCTGTAAAAACAACGATAACACGCAGTCTCGCGCGAACAAACAAGATTCGATATGATAAAACAAGAAATAATGCCATTCTTCTAATCTAGAACCACCCCATTTGCCAGGGTGAAACTTCCGTCGCGTCATTCCATTTCCTCCAACATACTCAACTGAAAACCTCGACGTAAACAGCGTACTTTTACGGGCGCCATCCATGTCGTTCCATTTCTCACCAGCATCCAAGCCAGTGGCAAGCCTCCTCTTGCTATCGTTGCATCTCGTCCTCCTTCTTTTTCGTGACGAAGGAAGATTCTCAAAAATTCACTTGAAGGCGTGACAAAAGAAGAAAACACGCTTTTACATTGCCGCGAGCTGGCGCGTCATGCGTTGCACGGCTATTCATTAATTATTCATCCCGCGTTTCGTAAATGCTGCGGCGCTAGCTGCGGGCCTGGTAATTTCAAAAACGGGAGAAGCCGGCGTTTTTCATGGTTTCCAACGAGCGCCACGTCGACGGAGAAGTCGCGTAAACGACGCGCCGCACCGTGGCCGACGCCGGTGTCGCGACGCGGATTTACGCAACATGAATATTAAAACGCGACGTAGCCAACGCCGTTTCATAGATTCTTTTCTTTCTGTTCCTTCTTCTCTGCCATCGACTCGATTCTCGATTTTTCGTCGTGGCTTCGCAGATTGAGAACCGAGCGTATTGAGCCTTTGGTTTGTTAAGGAAAGATGGTAGAATTGCAAGAATATTGGCAGATAAGTGATTGCTTGGAGAAGAAATGCAGTTTGATTTTATAGCGAGTGGTCTCGTTTGAATCGATCTTTTATATCTTTTCCTTTTTTGCTTTGCTTTCTATTGTAGAATCTCAAGTGGGGTCTTTATTTGATTGGAAGTTGTATTCCAAAGATAACTTAGCAATATTATGACTAATTTGATTGTGGATCATGTACATTGACGTACGTATTTATTGGAAATTTTAATGTGCAAAACGTACAAGATGCTCGTAACGTGAGAAAATGTATAAAATATTGAAAATATACAGTGTTCTTTATCGAGTATCTAAGAATATATGAAATATTCAAAACGTACAGCGCTCTTTATTGAATATTCGATATTTTTAATTGTGTTCATAAAAATACCAATTTATTACGCTCTTCGACAATATGTAACTATAGAGAAACAGTTGATAACTATTAAATCGAAATATCTTGATGAGAAAGACATCGGATATTTTCAGAACACTGGTAATATCATTTTATATTTGAATTTCATATTATTTGAGAATATTTGACAATTTTAAACGATATTGTTTTTTAATTAAACTGTTTATAGATATCTCTTACGTTACTTATTTACCTATTTCACACGTTTGATAATTCGAGCAATTTACTGTTTGAGGAACGCTTGATGTATCCACTTCGTTTGGCTATTTGTATTTCAATAAATTTACATGTCTGGCATTCTGTTGCTCAAATAAACTTACTAATTTACTGTTTCCTGTTTAAACAAGTGTAATGTCGTGAATGTCACGTCGTAAAAGCCATAGATTCTTTCCATAAAATCGTGAGATATATGTAAATACCGGATCAAAGCTTCGAATGGCAGAAATCGCTGTGTATTAATATTAACGGCTTTCGGAAATATTATCGCTCGATAAATACTGAAAAGCGGCTACTTTATTATTTAACAATCAATAACTACATTCGAATTGATATGCACCGCTAATATTTATTTTGTTTAATACGATTAATTTCTCTCGCGTATTGTTCAATAACAATTTCCGATGTTGTATAAAGCAAGAATGTTTTACCACCAAAAGGTAATTATTGCTTAAATAAATAACACGATTATTGCCGAAAACGCATCAAAATATTAAAAAATCCGTTTATGAGCTTAAACATCAAAGACCGTAAAATGTATTGGTATTTCAAGTATCTCATCAAGCGCCAAATTCGTAACAAGACTAAAGGAAATGGAAAATCTATGATTTTGAGTGAAGATGAAATATCAAAGTTGAAAATGAAAATTTAAGCTGTTCCCCTGTAAAAGAAATTTATTTCCCGTGTATTTCCTCTGTGCTCTTCAATCATTATTTTTCAGAGATTAGGATTCCAAGTGAAACGAATTAACATTTACTTCTTGCAAAATATGATATTGTACTTGTGCACTTTTTCTCTGGCAGACGACGTTTAAGTAATTTACATTGTCGGCTTTACATTGTCGATTTTTTAAACAATTTCATTCCATACAATTTAGTAAACCATGGGTCGGCGATGATTACCGCGGCAATCAACGTGTTAACAATTTAACGTCGATTAAAATGTAGCGATACATATTAATTCGAATGTAGTTATCGATTATTAAATAACAAAGTGACTGCGTTTCCGAATTTACTGATTGTGAGCGATGATATCTCTGAAAAGCCGTAATTACAGGTTGCCGACAAGCCGTAATTTGTGCTATTCAAAACATCGGCCGGATATTTACGTATATTTCGCGATTATTTCGAGAATTATTTTACGATTACTTATAGAAAAAAATTTACGATTTTCACGACGTGATATTTCCACTCATTAAAATTCCCTCGCGAAACATTCGACTCATCGCGAAACATCTCCTCTGTTCTTTGTCGATTATTTCGTTTGTCCCGGCATAATCAGAACAGCCGCTGTGTTGCATAATAACGCGGCATCGCAACGCGTCGAAGGGTGCGCGAAGTACACGAAGACACAAAGGCGAAACGCGCAAAGCGACGGGCAAAACAACGCGGAATTATCCGACAGTGTTTTTCCAAGCGCCGAAGTCTTACAAGGGATGAACTCAAGGGACGAGTCCGACACGGTGAACACTCGGGGGGTGGAAAAAGGGATGGGCACGCGAGAGAAGCCTGACAAATTAATTGAGAAAGCGAGACGACTCGAGAGACGCCGTCACGGAAACAACCCTTCAATCTAAATTCAATTATTTGCGCCCCTCCTGTCCGCGTATCGTCGCTCGAAAATCCTATGCGATATGTACAGGAGAGGGAACGATACTCGTGGTTGAAACACCGTTGCAATCCGAATGCGATTCACGTACTCAAAGATTTGGAATCTAGGCAAATATGTATGGCTATAGTGATAGAATTTTTATACTAAATACTTCTGTTCCACAATTGTTATACAACAAATGATTATTAACTCCTCCATTGTTGATTAAAATGGTGGTACGTTACAATGACTTTGTCGCAAAATTTTTTAAAGAATTTTTTCACATGGATTTTGGATGTATGTATTAGGTCGTCTGAAAAGTTTCCTTCGTTTTATAAGGAAATAATGGGTGCATTTTCCGTTTTATATTATTTTATCGAATTACGTATGATCCATTTTGTTCTATCAACATAAAGATTACAACGTTCGACAGATTAGGTTTCGTGTTTGTATAAAGATACGTTGTTCTAAAAGACGTGTCTGTAAAAGAAAGACACTTCTCGGACAACCCAATAATTACGTATTCATCTGTCGGATAATATGTATTCCTCGTGTTAGATGTAAAATAAGATGATTCGCGTATCGTCGTAATACTTATACATATTAACAATTCATAATTTTCTATGAAGTAAAGGATTAAATATAGTACGCGGTGATTCATACAGGTCAAGCTATCAAAAAAGTAACATAAATCCCTGTATTTTAAGATTATTTATATTCCGTGACAGTTACAGGCTAACGTTCAGGCTCGTTGATGTCATGTTCAATTTTTAAAGAAGATAGAAATGACGAAAGAACTGATGGAGAAAGGGAATGTGAATTATGCATTCTCCAAATTAAGATTATATCACGTAGAAATAAATTTTACGGCTGAATATTATGCATACGATTTTTAAAATCGTCGTTTCGATGTCTTTTTTAAATAAATTTATTTCTTAACATTCAGGCGAATGAATTTCGTCAACTACTGTGTGATTTAATTTCTCTATTTTTTAACAGATTTTATTTCACCACACGATCCATTTCAAAAGATCAAACTTAATTGAATAAAAATAATATAGTTAAAAAATTGAAACAAACTCGATATTTATTCAACCAGAAGCAAGCTGAAAAGTCTGTATAGTAACATAAAATTATCGACACATCGTTACCCTTGAATTTCTATTTATTTCGAGGTTGCATCAATGGAAGGGCGAAATATGTGAAAATGTGTGCGAAACAATAGAATGGATCGGTCCATAGATATGGAGTCTGTACAAGGCTCCCTTTGACCCTGGTAGTTTGGAAAATCTAAAAGGCCGAATGAAATTATTGATGCTTCAACCTGTTGCGATTCACGGATCGTCGCGTTTGTTTTTTCATGATCAATAAAACATCTTTCACTGTTTCCAATTTCACGAATTGCAACTGCGTTTTTATTCAAACCTTCCATCTACAAAAGAATTCGATATTATATGGAAAGCAAATCGTAAACCGAAATCCATCGCACCACACGATTTCTTCTATTTCAAACATCTCTAAACTTTCAATATTCCCAACATTTTTCCAAATGAAAATTCTGAATTCGTAATAACAGACAACTATTTCCATTTCAAACATCTTCAAACTTTTTATACTCTCGATACTGTGCCAAATAAAAATGCAACGTTCAGATTTCTAAATTCACCGTGCCAAATGTCAAATGTCCCCAACGTCTGACATTCCCGATATTTCTCAAGTCCAAATCTCATCATTCTGCATAATTACTTGCGTTTCAAACATTTTCAAACTTTCTAACACTCGATATTTCTATATAAAATCTCCAGATAATCGAAAAGAGAAAGTGGCACAAATATTCTGTGTTCTGTCGATAAATTCAAGAAACGTATAGAGCATAGGGAAATTCCAAGTCCAGTCGTTTCCATTCAATCTTTCCCCGGTAGAATGGAAAAATTTGCGTCGACACAAGCGCAGCTCGTTAGCGTCGCGACGCGGTTCGTCGCCAGCCGTTGCCGTTTCCAACACGTGTTCCATGTTCTCTGGCCTAGCGATGACATAAATATACATAGATATGGTAAACAGGAACATGTGACGTTCTAATCGTGAAGACGCTCGAGAAACTCGCAACACCGCGGTTCTACATCACCGCGTGTTTACTAGTTACAAAGCCAACTTCGGTCTTCGTTGGATCGAAAGCGACAAAGAAGTTTTTTAATCAGCAAGGAAACACGTAAGTCGACTCGTGAGACTGTAATTTACGATCGTCCTAATTCGAGCCATTATTCTCATGAGATAACGCGGCGACCGTGGTGTGAAGGTTTGTGAGTCCGAGTGTTGGAGTAAGTTTGGATCGTTCGCGGCTACGTCGATTACGGGAATACCCCATTTCACCAACAGCTAGGGTGTGTTGAAAAATTTCCCGTGGTCTATCAAGGTGATGAATCTTTAGCCTTCGAATTTCGCAATTTACGTTGGTTTAAAAATGTCGAACTATTTAAAAGGAACGTGAAATGCTTACATTGCTATTTTGAATTGTGTGGAATTTCATTTATCGAAATGAAATCTTAGTTAACGATCGAGTGAATTTTTATTTTATTAATTCACTTATCTGTATCTTATAGACAAATGGAGTTCCACTGTATAATATTTCGATAGGTCTTTTTAAATTGAAAGCTTAAGGTCGCATGAACCTTCTTAGGTTATAAGTGATCATAGTATATCCGAGACGATGGAATACACGTGTGAGTTTTACGCTTCATAATAAAGTTCATAATAAAATATTGGAGATCGTTAGACGAATTTTTTATGAGATTTGAAAAAAGTTCTGAGGGTAATATAAATGATAAAATATTGATAATGTTTTAGAAGTTTACGACAATTAAGTAAAAAATTTTGAAATTTGAGATTTCTTTCTGTGAAAATTAGAATATCAATGAAAGAAACTGATTTCCGTGTATACGTAAAGAATTTTGAGATATTAGACTTTCCAGAATTTCTACAAGAATTTCCACCTCAGACTTTCTACAAGATCATCAATTAATAAAACAGCCATTTCCTTTAAGAATAGCATATTTTCAAAAATTCATCGTCATTTGTTAAAATAAAATCTCTATTTGTAATCTCTAGATGCAATCCGTGTTTTAAATGGTCGTACATAATAGATTTAGAGGGGAAATTGGAGAAAGATGAAATATATTTCGAACCAGTTCGGAAATAACTTCAACCGTCGCGAAAATACCAATTACAAAATTTATCTTTCAATTTAATTATCGATTTCTAAAATCAACCAAGATGTTCCACTGTTAGAATTTCAAATCTCGATTTCTACGATTTTTATTTTTCTTAAATCTGCTGATTATTTCGAAAATCTTCAAATTTCGTCAGATGAAATATTTATTTTCCTGTACAAAGCTAACCAAATATTTCTCTCCCTTAACATGTAAATAATTAATTTCAGTTCGCAATATACTGTGGGCTGTAGGAAACTTTATACTACCACGGGATTACTGAATACGTAGCGTCGATTGCTGAAATTGTTCGCGGTTCGGAGTGGCGCGTATCCGTTGTTTCTTCAGGCTGTTAAAAGATTCATCGCGTTCTACCGGGAATATGAATTTTTAATCTCAGCTGCACTCTCGTGTTGTCCTAGTTCTTGTAGTTCAAATTAAAAAACATGGATGTAGATCGAGATTTCTACGCAGATTCTAGATTAGATTTTACATATTTAAATACCTGGATGTTCGAAAAATCGTGGAAAAATTATAGAAAAATTTCTGTTAATTAAACAGTTGAAATTATTGTTTCGCTGATAAATTAACACATGAAACTAAATTATGGAAAAAAGAAGACCTAAGCAGATTTTATTTGAATTTTCAGATAAGATGATATTTAAATGATTTATTATCATTATAATTATTACAATTACTTGTTACTTTAAAGTACATTATTATCGCAATTATATTGTTATCACTACAATGATTATGTTATTGAAATAATCATTTCCCAATAGTAATATTACTTTGTAATATTTTACCTAGATGATATTCAAGTAGGAAAGTAGAAAATTATATGATTTCAATTTAAGGGGCAATTGAATAAAGCGAAACACGAAATTTAAAACCGAGTCACCACGAAACCGCAAGGATTTAATTTGCTCCGTTCAGCTTTTCACTTTCGTTATTTCACCTTGCATACGGTAAACAGGTTGAAAACAACTACAAAGCAGTTTCCCAACCTCGTGTAACTCTACCTTTCCCTTTGTGAAATTAATTGTTGGAGACTGGCAAATATTGTAACGCGACGACATCAAAAGCAAGACAACAAGTATAGTTTTCATCGCGATTATCTCGAAATTGAACGATTTCGATAGTTAATAATCCTATTAAACCATAATTCAATCTACAGTATTTTAATTTTGTTCGTTGATAAATCTAACGAGAAAATGTTAGGAATCGTTTCTACGTGTCTGCCGGTGTGTTCAAAATTAAAATGTTCATACGAAAAAGAATGTATAGAAGTGTGCACGTGTATCGATCGAGTATTCTAATTTCAACGAGCACTAAATTGAGTCGTTATATGGAACAGGTTACACCCTAAAGAGGGTTGAAGACCTCCTGCTAACTCCATAACAGCGAATAGGGTAGAAATTACGTATTTGTAAACTGCGCCTCGCAAAAATTAAATGGCCTCTCAGTAAACTCGATTATATAACGAAATAACTTTGAGACCTAATCGTACGAAATTCGTGTGCACTAACGTGCTCAAGCTTTTAATCACGTTCGAAATTTCGTTCTGGAAAAATGAAAGTTTAATGCGTTGAATTTTTGACAATATACTTCTTACGTTTTTCTTATTATTACATTTATATATTCCAGGATTATGGTCATATTTGAACTAACGGTATTTCTTCCTACACAATCTCTCTTAACCCATCGACGTACAAATATCTTTGTTGCACCGTACACAGAGAAATGTCTTATTTATAAAGGATATAAACTTAAATTTCTCTTTCAGTTATATCAAATTTTTATCAAAGATAGCACACTAATAAAATGATTTTTAATTGCACAAATCCAATCTCGGATGCAAATAACTTCATTGATCTGAACAAATCTTATAACCTGAAGTAGATATATATATCTTAAAAACATCAGATTCACCAGGGGACCAGGGGCGTGTCTGGGATAAAACGTTGTATCGATACACACGTGGCAAAGTAGCATCGAGATATCGGTTGGAAAGATGACGAACGAATATAAAGGCTTGAGTGCGTTTCTCTGTCCGGGATGACAGTGATGTCAAGCGTTAGAGGCGATCGACTCCTATGGGAAAGGTGGTTTGGAGACTCAACGAAAATTCCACGAGGTAACGTGCGAGGTAATCCATCAAAATCAACCCTTGTTGTACTCCATCCTCTCCTTTACCACCCCCTTTCTCTCTGTTTCTCTCTTTGTCGTTACATGCCCTGTCAAGATGACAGGGTGTCGCCAGAGACTAGGAATTAAGCCTCTATTCAGAAGAAACTACCCTGGTCCGAATTACGATCCATTCACCAGCGATGACTGCTAGCTTTTTGATCGTGGCCCTCCGGCCTGCCTATTAATTGTAATAAGTCACTCTTTGACTTTCCTTTCCCCGTCCTGTTCTCTCTCTCTTTCTCTCTCTAGAAACTTTCTCTTGCACCCTCTTTGCTCGGTAAATATTTGTAGTCGAGTACAAATAAATCATCCCTTTCACGGGGCACAAGTATTTGGGTTTAAAACTGGGCTCGGATCGAGGGTGTCTTGTCTCGTCGCTTTAATTCTTTCGACGAATGTTGATGGCCGGGGGGGGGGGGACCGATGTTTACGGGCCAAGTGTTTGTGCGAGTGATTTGGAGAACGACAAGCTTTCCAAACTTTTTGAGAGAGGGGAGCTCTCTCAAGTGTTTCGGGGCGTGAGTATGAGTTTCAAAGGGAGGTACTCAGGTGTAGCGGAACGTCGAACGTTCACGAAGGATTTTTAATTTCGTTCTTCTTTATTTTATAAACGAAATTAATCTATTTACGTGTAATGTTAGTGTTATATTTAATTCGCAATTTTTTTACTAACCTTTTTGTTCTGGAAGAGATGATTTCAAGTGATTTACTCAATACTTTGTCCGTCATTGCGCCTGTCTCCACTTAGATCTTCGAAATTTTGTTCTATCTCTGACTACATCTGCGTCTATCGATAAATTTTACGTATTGCAGCCCTGTTTCGTCTTTAGCGGATTAAGAAATTAAAAATAAAATACGACATATGCTATATACACAATAATAAAATTGTTATTACCAAATAATATAATAATGGAATTATTCTTATGTTTTGTTCATATTAATGTTATTCATTCAATTGTTATATTATTTATGTAACTGTATGTACCATGAATGAAGCAAATCATTCATTTGTGATAATTGTCTATTTTTCTTGCACACACCTGTTTCTTATAATTCCATCGCGCTTGTTTCAAATTAACACAACGTAAGTACCTTTTTCTTTGCATAACAGACGGCAAAAACGCTGTTTCAAGTATCCCACCCTGCATAATACGTGTTTACTGGTGTCGTTGGCCCCGCTGCTTTTCGTTACTTGCTTTTTGGTGCAAGAATATTAGCAAGAAACGCCGAGCACCGAGCAGCGAAACTGTTTGTTTATACTGTCTCAATGTCTGCATTATTAGCGATACGATAATTCTGATTACGTGGCGTCGCACATGACACATTATTCTCAATGATGCTGTAACGCGTATAGTTTGTTCACCTTTCTGCTCGTTTTGTTCCTATAATAATCCACAGCGTTGCTTTAATATTATTCTCGTCTTGATTTTTACAACGAAATTTTCTACGAGAATCCTCTACCGTGAAAATTGATAAATAATTCTAATTAATTCTACGAAACATTAAGATCTTTCTAGAACGATAGCTATTGAAAAATCACAGTTAAATATTCTATATATATGCTTCATATAAATATTATTGTATAGTATGTAGATTCTGTATATTTTTACGTTTTTAAAATCGCTATAAATACATAAACATTCATGTAGAAGTAATTTTAGCACAGTAGAGTCTTATCAGAAATTACATTTAACAATTTTAAGGCAAAGCTTTTGAAAATATGAAACGCCTGAAACTTTAATCATATATCACGGACTAAAGTGACTTATTGTAAGCCGAGCGAAAGGAAAAGTTTCTAAACCGATTTTCCCGTTCGCGCGAAACATTTAAGCGTTCTTTCTCTGTATTTGCGACCGACATTAGCAGCTACGGTGCAATCACTGCGAAACTATTTGTTACAAAAGTTTGGCGATTAATAAATTCGCAGATTCGAGAGAAGCCTTACGGAAACTTTAACCATTAAACGAATTTATACCGAGCTGAGCTAAAGAGCTTTGTATTAAAACGCGTAAAGCAACAGGGGTTTCGATCAATAAAGCGAAGATATTTCACTCAACGATACCGCTTACTATGAGGCCAATTAAAATACGATACAATTTACGATGTAAAGTTGGATAATTAATGTATCAACCCAGTTATTTAATCGATAATTTAATCTTTTCTTTAGCTGTCCATTCCATTCTATTACTCTTTATATCGTTACCTTAATCTGTCTGTTAAAATATTCAGCTTTGTAATTCTCGATTATCCATGCGATTATCAAAGATTTGATATTCCCATCGGGACAGAGGAATTTCTCCACTTTTTGTAAATACGTTTGATATCTTTCTCAACTTCAAGCAGAGAATATAAAGAAATCATGGCCTCAATTATCTTCCAAAGTATCTTTCTCAAATGTTTCTTAATTCTGAACGAATGTAAAGAAATCATTATCGATATTTCCTTAAGCATTGTTCAAAGAACGTATACAAAATTCTCTAGTTTTTAAAACGAAATAGAAATGTGAATAAATCACTGTTGTATTAAAAAAAAAAAGCGAGCTTAACTATTCTGAAAAATGACCACTGTTTCCTATAAATAGATTATAACAGCTATAAATATATTAGCACTTTGTTGCCTTACAATTTCACATTTTCGAGCATCGTATTAAAGAAACTCCTTTCGCACAAGCTTTCAAACGAACGCTAGCGAACATCAATCACCAAACTTCGCGATATTAGTCAAAGGTGATCAATTAAAGCACGCCTATAAAATCTTTGTATGCGACATAAAACACCGTGCTTTGGCCGCTTTGCCCGTTCGCGCGTTTCCGGTAGTCCAAAAGCGAGACAGCCATTCTCGACGAGCTTTTAACCCTTTTACACCGCCGCACCGTTCTACACGGTAACAAACGGCTGTACACAGTATCAGCTCGTTGTGTGTTTGGCTCTACAGATTTTTCCCGATATCCATCCAAGAATAATCCGTTTCATTTGTTGGAGGATTCGCGATCCCTGGCGTAGCGGGTACGACGTTGTTCATTAAGCGAAATTTAATCCCCATCGCGATGCAGCGGTGCAATTAATGCGATAAGCCTCAAAAAATACCGCGGCGAAATTAACCGAACGTCAACTAGGGTGAGTCGCGGGGAAATAAAAGAGGAAACCAGATATACAGGGTGAGTCATAAATATATGTCCACGGTTTAAGGGATGAATCTACGCACTAAAATAAAACAGAGATACCGTTGAACGAACGATCGTTATGAATTCGTAACTGGAGAACTAAATTACGTATGACATATATTCGTAAGAAGATTTTTCACTTATTTTAGTGTGCAGATTTGTTACTAGAAGTATAGACACACATTTACGGCTCACCCTGTATAGGAGGGTGAAAGAGGGAATACAGAGATCCGAATGAACGTTTAACGAACGCGGCCTTTTTTCTCTTCTTTCATCGAAACCAGAGAACGGGGAGTGTGTGTGTTTCGAAGCGGAACTGGCGCGCGATACGTCAAAAGGAAAATAAACGACTCTTCATCGATGCATTGGAGAATGGAACGGCACAAGATGCAAAAGTATGCGTAGGAATTGTGAGTTGAAAAGTTCATTGATGGGATGATTGGAAATGATTTGATTTTGGATCGTAGGGAATTGATCGTTCGATTCTTAAACAGTTGGAATTGGTTTAGAGAAAAATTGATTTATGCTATTGTTAAGGGTTTAAGTTTGATATTTTGATATATTGACTAATTCAACCCTCTGGTGTTATTGCATAAATAGAATTATTTGTCTATGGGCCTGAATAAATTTGGAAATTTGTCCAAATGAAAATCAAAGAAAATTATTCAGAATAGCAAAATTGTTACGCAAAATCCTGTTTAAAGTAATATAATACGCATTCTAAAAATTAGGATATGTATTCGCTGTTGTATCTTTTTAATCTTTATTTGAAACAATTTAATCCGTTTCCTAAGTTTTCATTAAAAGTCTCAGGATCAAGGTAATTATAAGGAAGATAAACTTTTAATTTCTTCTAAATAAATTTCCTTTATCCCAGGAGAATACTAAACGCTACTTGCCGTGGAAAATATTGAATACAAAATCCTTTTCAGAAGAATATAATGAGTAACATATACTAGAAATTAAGCTACATGCTGTTTTATCTTCTCAATCTCTCTGTGAAATATTTAAATGCACCTCCTCAGGCTTTATTAAAATTCGCAGGAATAAGATACTTAAACTATAAAGGAGATACGTACAGTGTTATGGTCAACGTCCAAACATCTCTCAAATAAATGTTCTCTAGACCACCAAGAGAATATTAAACCATGGTGGCCACAACGCATCTAAATTCTAACGTAAAATCCCTTGTAGAATAATGCAGAATGTAAGAACATGTACAACTAATCACGGAGTAAAACTGAGCATTTAGAAGCTTTTAGAAAATCTTGCGTTTCTTGGTAAAGGAAGACTTTCGATGGAATCCAGAGATTATTTTCCTACAATTTGTTTATTTTGATTTCTTGTAGCATAAAGTTTATAGCTTACTGCAAGAGATGATTTACTTAGAAAAATGTTTAGTAGTTTTGTAGAAAAGTTATATTTAATACGAAGAGTAAAAACAGTAACAATCATAAACGATGAGAGATATTATAAAATACTTAAAAAGAAACTAACATATTCTACTGTATTACATATTACAAAATCACCGAATGATCGCTGGCATGATTTTAACCAACGACTATGATACATTGTGATACAAATTTACTTCTACCTAGCAAACCGTGTTCCAAATTATCTATTTCGAACGCAATTTGTTTCAACATTGTATCCACGACAACATTGTATAAACACAATGTTTAACTCCACACAAAAATACATCCTTCAGTATACACATTAACGATATCAAATGGCCAACGCATAAAGAATCGTACCGCGGTCCAAAATTCTTTAAAATAAATTCTCTCTATCCCCAACACGACCAACACGACGTTAAACGCTATAAAACTTTGGTTTCTAACTTTTCAACTCTGATAGGATGGTTCGGCATAAAATGTATTTAGAATGGTCTTCGACGATTACCAGACGACTCGCTCCATTTTTCCCGTCGATACTGGTCGCCGTCGCCGCCGGTCGATTTAATCGGGCTACTCGCTCACGAAAAAGGCACGTCTCTAATGGAGCAACGGTCGCGTACACTGTCGAAAGCGGGACACGTTTAACGACACGTAAAACGCGAACCGGCAACGATACTTCGCGAAGGTAAATCGGCCTGGTCGCCAGCAACCGGGACGTAACAAAACAAATCGTCCGGCAGAATGGAGTCTCTTAACCCCTTTCTAGCTGGCAAGACATTTCCAGCAATTCTTGCTGTTTACGTCATAGTTACGGCCGATTACATCATACGATATTTCGTGAAATGTGCTGTGGAGAAACGTTTTATGGTTTGACGTTACAATCGCGATGCATTTTCTTTCATTCTTTTGTGTTATAATGGGATATAAGTATAATAGGGTAATTCTCAACCGTACACCATTCATCCCTGAGGAGAGCCTGAATTTTTGTTTCATTAGCACAATGTAGAAAAGATTTCAAATTGTTTAAAATTGTCCGAGACTTAAGTATTTTCCATCGTAAAAAGAAGAGAGAATTATATTATAAAATTATCGTATTTCTTATGATTTTATTTTTCTCCAGGCATCTCCAGGTACAAGTTCGCCCTTTAATCCAATTGTTTATTATTTATTTATTTATAATACGAAACAGAAGAAACTACATGTCTGTAGCATATAATTGAAAGGGTTGACGTTCGTTTTCTTTCATCCTCTTATACCAACACGCCTATGTAGCGAGACAAAGTTGTGTTATTCTTCTCCTATCTTTTTCGGGTTAAATAACAGTGTTTTATGACAGCCTAGATAGTCCAAGATGAGATGAGGTTACCCTATTTACATGTTTTAGTGCACTTTATTTAGGTTTACGACGTAACCCGGGTTTATCGTTACCAATATAGACACGTACCTCGCTTCTAGTTTTTTCTGAAAATTGGGAGTCCTCGCTGGTCTTACGGTTAACGACTTCAATTACACTGCTCGAAGGTAGAATAAACTGGAAATTTTAATTAAGAGAAGAAGATGGCGAAGACTTTCTTGCTTATAAGCGAGACACGAGATAATATGAATTCTCGAATATCAGATATCAGAGAATCGTATTGCAAGCATCATTGCCTCATGCACGAGATATGCACACAGAGCGTACGTAAAATTCAGGAAAAACGAGAAATTCTCACGAGCGTCCTCGCATTCCTCTACCTAACCGCACCTCTAAGAACATTTCCGCAGAGAAATCATAGCTCGAAGAAAGCTTTAAATTCTAGCCTAGACCTATATCTATAAAATTCAATACAAAAAACAGCTTAAAAAAATACCCATTTTTGCAATAAAAATATTGCAAAATTAAAATAGTTCACTGCGAGGTAAAAGGAACGATAACGGTGAAACGAGTAATAATTTCGTACTGGGAAGAATGGAAATGGTTAAGAACGGGAGAATCTTAACTATGAGACACAGATTTTGATTTTATTTTTAATATACACAGCGGTAACCAAAAGTTTGAGAACTTCGGAATAAAAAAAGAATATCAGAGTTGAGAGTCTTGTTCTTTTAGAAAATTTCCCGGTTAAAAATCAGAGAAGTTTAGAATTACGAACGTAATATTTAAGTACAATATATGTAAACGTTTCATTATGCATGTGCAATTTTTTCTTCTTCTAATTCTAATTTTTGGAATACGAATATCACAAATTTCATCTTACAGTTATGAATTAACATTAAGTGTCGGACAAAAATCTGTCACTGCAACCACTGGCACATCTCAACTCCTTTCCTACGCGCTTTATATCCACAAACTTCTGAACCATTCAAAAACCATACGAACCAAAACACAGCACTTCCAAACTTCAATCTATTTGAAGCTGTTTTCCTAAAAGTTTCCACTTGTTGCACGAAGTTCAACGTACTTCTGCTTGTACTACATACTTCTATTAAACGTCAACCTTGTTCTTTACACATTTTCTCAGGCGTGACGTATCCACGGACTTTGACTGTCAACGATTCTAACCGTGTAACAGTCGCACAAAAATGATTGCAGAATAAAACGAATGTTTTAACATGTGAACTTGTGAACACTGAGGAAAAACGGAGGAGAGTCAAAATACTTGAAAAATAATCAAAGTGAAACTCAACGGAATGCCGCAGAAAGAATAAAAAGCTGTTACGCAAAATATCGCGCGCCGGCCAATAACAAAGCATCAAAAAATACAATCAAAAACATCCCATCGTGAAGGAATCAAACGCAACTTAAAAATCTCACCCACCGCAAGAAGACCCGTCAGAAAAATCCAAAGATGAAAAAAATCCCAAAATCGGGTAATAATTCGGTTAACATTGTTGCACGTGCGCCAGCTTAATGATGGAAATCGGAAAGCTGATTTCGCGCGCGGATTTTCGATAATTGCTCGACTCGTTCGACTGGCGCGTCGACGTTAATTTATTAATCGCATAGACGTGGGTTCGACGAGCAATCGCGAGGGCGCCACACGATATACGCAGGGAACACAAGCTGCGGTTTCATCTGCGCTCGTATTAAACGAAATTACCCATCGAAGGGAAGAGAGGCGCGACCGGCGAGCGTCCACAGGCTCCGGCTCGAATTCCATTTCGCCGTTTCGACCGATCACTAATCGAATTTTTCCCCGTGCACAATGGTCCGGAAAGGGATTTTAATGATATCACTTGGAGTATTTCACAGCCGAAACGCGTCGTTGAAAAGGGGGTAAGGCCGAGTAAAGACCCTTTAAATTTCCACGTAGACTCTTGGCTTGATTCTCTCTCTCCTTCTCTCAGAATATTGATTTCCCCATAATATCGACCATAGAGAGAGATTTATCGGGCTTCGAGGCGGTAATACGGGCACCGTTTGAATACCAACGCCGGAAGAAACTTGTGAAACTTGATGATAGAAGGCTTTCGATAAATCCCGAGTTATTTAATACTTAAGTAGTGGGTGAATGGCACTTAACCCTTTCACAGTTTTAATATTGTACGAATTTAATATTGTTGTACGAAGTAGACGCGAGATTTGTAAATGGAAAGCTTGTTTGAAGAGTTTATGTATTTGTACATTTTAGAAATTTATTCGTTCTAGAATTATAAAATTCGTGTATCGACCGATCAACGTGAGCCTGTATCTTTAATGTGAGAAATATATAGAAATATGTAACTTTGATAGAATATATTTCCATATAAAATTGTTTTCTGAATATTCCTTGCTGTTTCTGTGTAACTAAACTTGGAACTTTACGCTTACTTCACTTTATGACACTGGCTGATTTATTACACGAAAAGTTGTCCAAAGTTTGTCTTATCGACGACGTTGTTTTAAGGAAAAATAATTATAATTTGGACTGTATGAGTGTCTGTGTATTTAACAGAGAAGACCGTTGGTATTATGATAACAAAGGACAGGGAATGCAAGCAGACGACATAAATTTCGAAACTTTCCTACTTTCTTTATCTTCCTTTGATAAATTACACAGATTTTAATCCGGCCGATAAATTATAAAAACTGACTCTCACAACTTCAATAAAATCAAAACTTTTCAATAGGATCAAAGCTAGGAATCGGACTTGCGATTCTCTCTTCGAAACTAACTTTTATAGCCAACTCGTAAGTACAATGCTGCCACCTCTTTCTTCAAAACTGAATTCGACAACCAAGTTCGTAGCAACACGAATCTGATACAATCTTTTCAATGAGATTAAATCCAGATTTTCATAGAAAGAAATCTTTTCGTGAATTTTATTTCTGTACCCTGTACTTGTCACAGTTACTTTGACCAAATGAAACGAAAGATTCAACGTACAATTATATGTCCGTTATAATCGTAAGCTTTTTAATAAAATTAACTGTAAAACTCTATTTACAAAATTTCAGACCAATCTGGTCAAAGAGTAGACTTTGTGGCACAGATCACTGTAGTAGAAAGATATAATTTACTATAATAGAATCGCCCCTTTCTTATGCATATTATTTCAATGCCACAGAAAAATTACTATGAATAGAGTGCTACAATAAAGTAGCACAATAAAGTACAATCTTACAGTGATACGCATTACGGTATACACCTATACACATATACACAATAACGTAGTATTATAATAGGTAGATTATGCATGTTTATATAAATTCCTATTTTTATGAAACAATGCGCACGATTGGAGAAATAGAACGTAGATAGAAATTCATGTCATGTTCTAAATATTGTAATACTGGTATAGTGAAAACAGTGAGTCGTAACGTGTATTCGTTGTTTCCATTTTTACCGATTTTATATTAAAATATTCCTTTTTTAGCCAAGTCAAAAACCTAACGAACATTCGTCCGTTTGTTTGTCTTGTAATCTCCATGTAAAAACATTCGCAGTCAAATAATGGACCAAGAAAAAACACCAATAAAAAATAAAGCCAAAACAGATAATCCAAAAAAAAAAAAAGAGGACGACGTACAACATTCTCTCCCGATGTAGCAAGATTCACTGATTCAACAAGAAATCCCAATTTCGTTGCAGTAAAACGACAGGGAGAAGAGCAAGGAGACAAGAAAAAAATAAAATCCCTTGAAACAATCCTGCACAAACCTATTGTAGCTGTCGTGGCATAAAAAAACCCTGTCCTCGAAGCTTTCCCTAAAGCCTAGAAAAAAAAATCCAGAGAAAATCCTCGGAATGTAGCGTTTCAGGAAGATACTGGAGAGATCAGAGGATCACACAGTGTGCGGGAAACACGCGCAGGGGCGTGTACACGCGGGAACGCGAAAGGGGTGGCTCCGGCCACGTGGGAGAGAGCGAACGTCGCAATTTTCGATCGATTCGCGGACGCGCGAAAACCCCTGTTTTATGCAAATCTCGCTGGCCGGTACCAGTAATAAATTATTCGCTCGGCTGAGTCCGTTTATAGGTACATAGGTTCATACAGCGTGCCGGGGCAGGGAAGCCCCTGGTATTATTTGTCGCTGTTGGCGCCGTAAATGCGACCAAATATTTGCCGGTAATAGCCTCGAGCGAAGGATAAATATTTATTGGACGTCACGAAACCTCCGTTGCAACCCGATGCGCTCGATATCGCTTTAGGAAAAAGAAAAAAAAAATGGAAAAAGACAAGGGAGAGGGAAGAAAAATAAAGAAGGGTGGAAATGTACAACGCGCCGTGGCATAAAGAGGAATTCTTCGTTTGCACAATGGTTTCGCGATAATGTGACAGTATAATCGTTTACTGTCTGTGTTTCCGGGAAAAGTTTCATGTTCTTTTTTACTTTATGCAATTATAGAATGTAAAAGATCGTTCTTTGTTTCTTCTTCTTCGATTTAAGCATACTGAAACCTCTTATACAGCTATACGAAGATCGTGTGATATTATCGAATGTAAAATATCTGAACGTTTATAATTAAAACGAGCGAATGGAAAAACGTAGCAGTGATAAATTATATGAATTACATGTTTGATTTTTGTATGAACTTTGTTTTAAATTTCATTTCGTTTGATCACGATACGAGAGATACTGGATTAATGTTTCTTAATATTCGTTACAATAAAGCGATTATATTCAGTAAAGTTATAAATGTGGAAAATTTATTAGCCCCTGTGACAGAATTTTAATATGATATTCTGCAACGAAAGAGTTACACTACCTCAAAAATTGGATATTACTATCGCATTATAGGATCTCTGATCACTTTATATTTGTTGTTATTCCATGCATAATGTTAAATGCTGTATTTGATACATAAATAATTGATGGAATTTTGCTTAAACGATCCGCGTTACAGATTAAACAAGAAATTTAATTCAAATTATTCTGTTACACGTGTGATGCGCAGGTCGCATTAATCTCTCATAGAAACAAAACCACGATATGTAAAAAAAGATGCCAGCACGCTCCTACCTAATTATTAAAATCATTAAAATTCATTTTTTTCTATCTTATAGCTTATAAATTGTCGTGTCTCTTACTTGGAAATTAATTTCTGTGGTAAGAAACCTACTAATAAAATGAAATTAATACTCTCCAAGATCGCAGTCGTTCCACGCATTAATCATCGCTTTCATACTTGCTCTATTTTCCTTTTTCTTCGACTCTTGTTTTATCGCATTAGATTATCTAGTACCGTTACTTTGATATCGAACGTCTAGTACTTTCTCATAATACTTAATACTTCACTAATAAATTCATAAAAATCTCCGAGAATCATAATTGTCTCAGTAACTATCTTAGCATGGTGACACAATGTTTGGTTCCATTCTTCAGAGCCAAGTTTTACTATTTACCACCCCTTACCTTAATATCGTATGACGATTAAAATACTTCCATCTCTTACCAGTGGAAAACATTCCAAAATTTTCAACAGAATTACCAAGTACATTACCAAACGGGGATATCCAAAAATTGCCAGAGACCTGTTCTCAAATTTGTTCATAGGAAATGGAAATTTCTAAAATTCTAGCATCATCCGTCAAGTCTGCAACCCATGTAACGTTCTAAATGTTGAATAAACTTAATCAAACAATGTTCTTCGCTGAAATCTCAAACCATTTACCACCCAAATTCTCAGAAAGCTCCTTTTTCCATGAAATTCTACGAATAATCGTCAACATCCATCAGAGATCACCGAACGGCGCCGACCAGCGTTTCACGGTGCAATAGAGGGAAACGAGAACCAAGAAGAGTAGAAGGTCAATGGAAAAAGAAACGAAATGGCGGGAAAAACGAAGAGGTAGATCGATGGAAAAAGCGCGCCGTTATTTCACGGGATTTCTATCGCGGCGCAGAGAGTACCTGCGGAAATTCCCTGAATCCCTTCGCGCGTGACTGATCCACGTTCGCTCTTCGCCAGAAGGAGAGGGACATGAAGATCGATGGTAGAGAATTCTGCATGAATGAAGACACGTCACGGTGATTACGATCATCGTGGATAGACGTGAGCAACAGAGAAGAAGAAAGAGAAAGAGAGATAGCGGCCACTTGTCCCTGAACAACAATATGCAACCGGTGACATTTACCAGCTCATGTCTCGAGTGCTCGCCGTGTACTTTAATTATCTCGACTAAATGCACCGACCAAGCTGCTCTCCTTTCTCTCTCCTATGTATCTCTGTTATCCAATAAGCAGCCTCGAGTCTGCTCGCTACGTTCAAGCCCAGTGGCGCGAACAAAGAAGCAAAACGGAGCGAATTCAACGATTTCCCTACCTACCTACTTGCTTGCTTTCTTTCTTTCTTTCTTTCTCTCCCTTTTCGCCTGGTCGAAACGAGAAAAACCTCTATTTCCAGGCTTTTCATCAGATAACCGCTGGAACCGTTTATTAGCAGAGACTGGTAATAAACGATCCCGATTTAAAAGTCCTCCCTTGCCCCCTTTCTCTCTCGATGTCTCGTTATCTCACTATCTCGAGGGAGATGGAACCGAGCTATCGAGGGGCCACGAAGATCGCCTCTTGCAGCTTCTACTTAGAATTTAAATAGATCTTCAGAACCAGACACAAGAGTAGACTGGATATACAAGCTCCACGCAACTCCAGATTTAACCACTTTGGTACAGAGATTTTCTAATGAGTTGTGTTACTTGCTACTTACGACAGACGTAACGTGCAAGTTCATTGAAGTATTATTGCCTTATGTAATGTTTCTTAATAGCGGACGGACGAACAAAAGTTTACAAATTATTTATGGTCAATGTAATTACCATTTTGTTGAACAGAATGAACGTAAACAATGAAATATAGCAATTGGTGTATAAATCATATGTCCATTCTGTATTTGATGTCGATTGCAGCCAACGACTGCATTGAATTGCGCGATCGAAAAGATTAGAAGGAATCTCAACTAAAAGAAAGATCAGTTCAATTTTTCGGAAATACGAGTAGATCAAAGTCTAATCCTTTCTCCTTTACTCAGAAATTCTCTATCTTTCCACGTGTCATTTTATTTCCGCGAAAAATAAAATGTTTAATTTTTAATTTCGTAGTTATATACATGTTTACCACAGACTAAACACAAAGTCAAAATGTCATAGTCATTTTATCCCTGGTTTCTACAAGCTATATACGTATCTCGTTCATCAATTTCTCTCTGTGGAGCGACCTTGTCTGCCCCAAGTTTTCCAGCTCGAACCGTCTCCTGAACGAGTCTCCTCGTCACAGGTCGTACGATAATGTCGAACAATTATAAGACATCTATATTTGTTATGGGGCTGTCCCTGGACGAGATAGATCCATCCACCTTGCCTGGTAATGGAACTTCACGCAGGGCTCGTCGTTAAAGCGACAGGTCAGCCGTGACACCCCTCGGTTCTGCTCTCGTCCCCGCACTTCCGTTAGCTCCGTTTTCGCGTGAACTGGATTAGAACGAACTTGGCCTGGCCTCTGTCCGCGACGAGCGATCCGTGGGAATCGGAATAACGGGCTCCCAATGAAAGATAGATCCGCGAAAAAGAGCTAGATCGCGATAACGAGGCAAACTACAAGGTCCGAGTTTTGTTCGTCTTTCAGCGGCTGGTCAGCGGCTCGTTAAAACTGCTTGTTGCGCCGTGAAATTCTTGCACGATCCTCGCACGTCCGGCTTTTTCATACGAGCATCCAGATGAAGACCTACGTGAACACTTTGACAGAGGTTCGAATATATATTGACGTTCGTAAGTATTAGGATTAAGTATTAGCCTAATAGTTTCATATCAAAAAATAGGAAAAATTACCTGGGAGTTACTCTATATACTGTTGTAATATAATTCTTCATTCTATTTAATTCTTCATTGGCAGTTTATGATCACAGCACGGATAAGCAACACGAAGAATATCATGTGAAGGAAATTTCTAATTAAAATTCTGAATGTTTCATTCATAATTCATAGTGCAGAATTTTCAATTTAATCAAAAGCATTGAAGAAGTATTTCTATTAAGAAATTCAGTATTCTACGACAGAATCATTTTATATCCGATCAAGATGTCACCTTGTATCAATCATCCTGGCTAACAATATTCACGTAGCTCGTACGAGACCATAAATCATTTAAAGAAAGAAAAAAGTAAAGAACATCACATATTAAATAAATTTCGTTCAAAAAATCCTCACTTTTCTTTTAAGACAAAAGTGATAGGGGAAAAATGCAAACAATTTCCACTAATATGATTATATTCTATGAAAGGAAGGATGGAATTACATCCGGCGAATTGTTTTAAGCGTGACTAACAAAGCTCGACAGATTATAACGAAATCAAAGCAGATTCAATTCTTTCTTCGAAAATAACGGCGAATGTCTGGCGTTTGCGGAACCCTTTCCAATTTAAAGGATTACGACTCCGCAGATTAGCGTTCCTATTAATGCTACAGTCTTCGAAATCGATTCCTACGTTTTACCAGCGTTACGGTTAGCTTCATCACAATAGGATTACACTGGGAACTCCGTTTATCCACGCTCCATTTATTCGAAAGAATCTTCACGCAGCGGTTGATTGCAACTAACAAACGTCAGTTATCCAAACTATTGTCAAACGACGTTCCAATTACACTGGGAACGTTAATCACTACGGTGAACGGACGTTAATTTTCCTACGATCCACTTGAGAGTACCTATAATTGCAACGTTGTGACAATAGGTAAATTGACTTTCAGAGAATTAGAATAACAATTAGTCTTGTCACTTTTGATTACTTTAAATTTTTATTCGAACATCCTATCATAGAAAAGGGTTAAGTTCATTTGTATTGATTTCCTGATATTTAATTTTGCCTGTTAGACATTTAATTTAATGAATCTCATCCTAAATACAATTATGTTATAAACTATTTGACTTAAATGTAAATTTAATAAGTGTTCTGCAAACAGGGATATAACTATCCCACACTTTTAAAGCAGTAAAAGAATTTCATTTGGACATAAATACACTATTCTGTCTACAAAGTGTTAAACGGTACCTATATGTTCTGTGCAGGACTATTATGACAGAGACCAAAATTCACGCAATGTTGAAATCAAGAAAAGACACGTATTTAATCCCAACAAATTCAAATAAGAAATGAGCCTATCGAATTTTTAAATTACTCTTCTATGCAACACAGAAAACGTGTCATCGTATGCTTTTTTTCTGATCTATACTGTAAAGTGTCATTTTTAACTATCTCTATATTATTTCAAGTGTACAGATCGCTGATAAAACAAACAAATTTACGTTCGAAGGCCGCATTAAACGTATTCACGAGAACAATATAAATCACCAAGGACAGAGAAGAAAAGGACAAAAAGTCTATGGTTTGGTTTCGGACGCAACTAGGAGGGTGCAATAACGTCCGGACCAAACTATAAAGAATTTTATATTTCCGACTTTTGACTGCATTAGAGGAACAGCCCGTGACGTGAATAGAATTTTCCATAGGCCCTGAATATATTTCGAAGCCAGGGAAGGAAAGCCCTTTCTGCTCCATTTCACCAAATAAATCTTGCCTCTGACGTTGAAACGACCTAAACTCGTTCGCTTCTACACGCTCATATACGAACAATATAAACCGCCGAAACAAAAATGAAACGAAAGGAGAGGTTTCTTCTCGATCGAACCTAATATCTTTCTAAATTAATCGATATCATTCAGTGATGAAGTTGCGGCAAATATTGCAGATATAGTGTTCGGTGGAACACTAGAATGATGGACGATTAGAATATAAAATTTACATTCAGGAAATCAAAACGAGAAATACATGAAAAATGCATAGGTAATGCATAGAAAAATCTGATATTTATATACCTTAAAAGAAATCAAACACAGAATCCTAAATCACTAATTCTATGCAAACTCCTCAAAATACACAATAGTAACGTACAAAATTTCTATGAAAAATTATTTAATTATAAAATCTTAGAATTATAAGATCCTGATGCTTCCAATATGAAAATTATCATCTTTCTTTTTCCAATGTATTTCTTGTTAGAATATACCTCGAACTTCATGATTAGATTCAAACTACAGTGTATTTCTCTCCGTACAGTATAACTTCACCCCGCCACGACGCCGCAACCCTAACAGGAGAGACACGTCAGAGCGAGCGTCGTTTCGACGACGTTGACTCGACCACCATGTGACGTGGAAACGTTTCGTGCAGCGGTAAATCCCGATTTCCGTAAGATAACTGTGTGCACAACGGGCACGACTTCCAGGTCGAGCATCGTGCTCTTGCTATCTACACACGAAAGCGCCACGGAAATATTCGAGGGGAAGTGCCAGGGGATAATTTATCGTCGTCGTAATTTCACCGACCAAAAGACGGAGGAGGTTGGTTCCTGGCTCTACGCAAGTTAGAAGACACGCGGCGGTAGTTAGGCAACTTGTTCCCTGTTACTGGTATACCCTGAGACACCCGGTATACAAGGACGATCCTGGTGGACGCGACCATCGTGAAGGAAAAGGCCCATAGTAGTCGTTGAAAAGCCGAACAAGGTTCCCTCGAAACTCTCTTTGTCCGTACAGGTGCACGCGGCAGGTTACTGGCAGAAACCCAAAACAGGTTTTCACAAAACCCGCGGCTGGTCTCCTTTCCTTTTTATCTATCCCCTATCTTTCTTCTTTTTCTTTTTTTGCTCGAAAGAGAGACACGACTCTCTGCTTCCTCTTTCACGTTGCTGTTCTTCTTCCACTCTGCCGGACTTTTTTTGCTTCATTTGTGTATGTTTGTGTGTGTGTATGCGTCATCCAGCAGCGGGTCGCACCAGTCACGTCACTTTGACGAGCATTCAAATTAAGCGGCCCTGAATCTCATGCACGCGGTCTCCCGCACGATTAAGGGGATAATTAATTTTACATTCGTTGCGCGGACCCTGGGACGTCTCGCGGCCTGGGGTGGAGGATCTACATTGTGAATTGTGAATTCGAATTTCGGCCAACCAATGTTTGACGAGGTTTGTCGCCTATCGTCACAGAGAAGAGCTTTGTGAACGGAATTTTTTAGTTAATTGTGGTTCGCGGATTTTTTTAAAAGTGCTACTCAAAGCTACATAACTTTTATCGTTTCTAGAAATTATATTATTACGAAGTGTTCACTATCAGTCAAGTATCACTAGTAGTTTGGCATTTTAGCAGCTCATTTTATTTCACCTGGTATTTGGTAGAAATTTTGTACAAGCTGTTTAACGACCATTTTAATAGACGTTACCAAAATTGTAACACTCCCATATTCGCAACTATCGTTGTAAAAAGAAATTTGGGTTTTGTCTAAAAAATTGAAGATTTTTTGATTTAGAAATTAATAGGTACAAATAATAGGATATTCGTCTGAACCAATTAAAAGTATTAAATTAAAATTCCCATATCACCTTTGTGTTAATAACTTGGATTAAACTTGTGATGAAAAATTGTTGAAATGATTTGGAAGATTCGTTACAACGCATATATGTAGACATGACAATGATAAACATGAAAATTCTTCAAATATTTATTATCTATAATTTTCCGAATATCCAACTTCTAATTTATCACGGCACGATTGGATAATCATTGCGGAAATACAAGTTTGAAGACTCTTTCGCGCGATGTTGCACAGGCCGCATCGATCTAAAGTGCAGATTAGCTACCGTGTAATTTGACGATGCTTTACGAGATATAAAATCGCGGTGACAATAATGTTTATCTCGATCCGCAAGCATAAACTTGATCGTATCAAGAACTTCTTACTCGTCCAGTAAAACCAGTGTAACCCCTATTATTAATTCAACAACTATCTGATTTTCATCTTTGCTATTCAAATGAAGAGAAGAATTTAATCTAAATTTATTATTCCATTTAATTAACTGCATTATTATTATACACGCGAGTAGTATTATTTATTAATATTTCGATATTCTTCCAATTTAAATGAGTCTCAACAGAAAGAAAAGAGCATCGAATGAAGAGTTCGAAAGTAAGACACTCGAGCAACGTCATCCTCTCAATTCGAGTCAATCAACCCACCCAGACGACTTAATTTTCTAAGAAAATATTCACGAGAGATTTCTCCCATCGTTCGTTGGTCGAGATGTTCATCGAACTTAATGGCAACTATCCTCGATCTCTTACGGAAGTACGAGAAACGAGAGGTCCGCAACCGGCATCGGAATTGCTTCAGAAAAATGTAATATCGTTCCTCTGCGACTTCTACGGGCAGAAAGAGGTTCAACGAACCCCGGAAGCGTGCGTTTCGAACAAACGCTGCAGAAGGATGAGAAGAAGAAGGAGGAGGAGGAACGACGCGAGGAGACGTCATCTGGTCGGAATATTTTAATTAAAGCCTATTTCTACGATAACGATTTTTCCTCGTGGAAGCGTCCATCGTGTTCGTCCAAGACGTCGAGACATCTCTTTTTGCGAGAGGAAAAAAAAAATATAAAGAAATGAGGAGGAGCGCAGCAACGCTTTGGAGCGTCTCGTGGACTGTAATTTGTCTGCTTGAAGAACGCGCGATCGTAAAACGAGATACGTAACTGGCGATTTGAAACGTTTCCTTAAGATTGTATGATGTAATAGTAATAGACAGGATTTATGGGATCCTATTGGTCATCAGAACTGTCGTTTCATTATTTTGTTTCATTTTAAACGATCTTAGATTTATCATAGGTGGTTGAGTGATCTTCTAGACAAATATTATAGCACCGAATAGTACTAGTTCATATTCACCGGTCATTGTTTCATCGGATTACCATCTATTCCGTTCAACGACTACTTTCTTGTTACATGTCGCAATATTTTATAGCAAATTTGATCATATCGATTTTATGAAAAGAAACATTGAAATATTTTGAATATTTTATGAGAAACATACGCGGCACTCGAATATTAATTTAGATAGCACAACGATCAACGAGACGACCTAAACTTTTGCTGTATCTTCCTTCCAATAAATATTGTTTAAATATTAGGAGAACTATATCCAAACCATGCAAGAGTATTTGAAAATAGCTTCAATAAATCGTGCAAATGGGGAAAACTCCTTAAACTAAGTTTCATATATTTCTAAACAACTTAGGTCAGAAACCCTGAGAGTAGTTTCAGCAAATTAAAATAGTGTCAAATTTCCAAATCATGATCAATATTCGCTTCATATATTCCAAGAACCAACTATATGAATCATCTTCGGAAGGAGACAAGGCAGCACTATGTAGTATTCTTCCTTGCCAGATAGATCGGGAAGCACGTGATTAAATAACACAGCTGTTATTTTAGTAAAGTAACTCGGTCGGTGGAGCCCTTGCACGTCGAAGCGTGGGTGGGCATCGGCTTAATTCACGTGAAGTATTTAGCTAGTTGATCCTACGGCCGGCCTAGTGACGTCATCAAATCCTTTAGTTCGTTGAAAAAGCCCGACCCAACCGGATTATGTGTGTGTGTGTATAGCTGGAATACAAAACCTATGCAACCGATTCCACGAGGATGCAACGTTATACGACTTTCCATTCATTCTTGCTCACCCGGACACGCGTACAAGATTCAAGCGTTTGATATACTTTCGCTTCGTACGCCCTTCGTTGAACAAATGCCTCGAATCTCTCGAGGCGCATTTAAGCTTTCGTTTGGAAACTTAATAGTTTCGAAACGCGAGAGAGGGAGAGAGAGTCAAATGGAGACGCGTGCTAACGCACAAAGACGTCGTCGAGTTCGTTTGACGACCTGTTATTCGCTGACAATGATGCAACATTCACGTTGTAGACAAGAGCTGTCGTCTCTAAAAGACGTTCTAGTGTTCTTGAGACGTACCGGATAGTCGGAGTATGATAATGAAGTAGCTTCAGATTTGGAACGATGTGGAGCGAAGATAGAGTTAACAAGATTTTTCACATGAAAATAAGGAATTTGCGACGCGATAAGACGGCTGCTTCGAATTCTAGGAAATTTAATTAAGTGTTAGGGAGCACATTTTGGTTGAAATATGTTAGAAAAATACAGAGGAAGTGTGTAAAGAGATTGGCAATTTGAGAGCTTTGAGATTTCGCATAATGGAATAATAAAACTGAAATTTGAAAGATTTTTCTCCGAAAATTGTAGAATTATAGTTGATAAGAGGATTGTTTGGAATATTGACAAATTTAATCATGAGAAATTAAATCGAATTAAAGTATCTAAATATAAGCAATTAAATCTTCGAACAAAGTAAAAAGCGCGTGAAAGATAAAATAGATAAAATTCGAACAAGCTGAATTAAATTTTCGCACACGAAATACCAAAAAATCAATAAGGGAAACAGAGAGAAACAGTTATTTATCAACGATATATACACATAAATTCGCATCAGTCAAAGCTGTTCGCTAATAGCGAGCAGATAGTCGCAATGGAGTATTTTGTACGATTCGCGCAAACGGCGAGCGACGTTTCACGCAAAAATAACAAATTCACACACCGACTGTTACTCGCGCGCCAGAATACCATTCGATATCTCGTACCATTAATAACAATATGCAACACGAACAATATTCGCAATGAACGAGTTAACGTGCACATAAAATATCTGTTACCTCCTCGCTTTGCAGCTCGCGGAGTTGAATGATCCTAGCATGTAATTTCATGCGTTGGTGTCATCGAAATTTCATAGTTTCTTCGTTGGAAAAAATCCCAAAGCAAAGATTACACGATGATACGAGAGGAATCAAACAACGTGCGTTGAAAGATTCAACGTAAGGAACTGACGAGGAAAAAGAACGCGTCTCGCGAGATAAACTCCTACGAACGTGGGACTAAAGCAATTCCTACACGATGAGATTTTACCTGAAGACGTATCTCATGTGAGACGAATTAGCTGTCATGGATACCCACTCACGATACATTATAATAGTAGATTAAAGAGATTCATTTGAAATATGTTTTATATATTTACTACGTGTTTAAATACTTATGACATATATATACAAAAATATATGCATGCGTATATAAAACAATTGCAGTATATATAATTGTGAGATATAACAGTAGCTACGTAGTATATGGAAGAGGAAGAAGTACTATACGAAAGGAAGAAACTGTTGTATCACAAGATTGATTAGAGGAATACCGATATTGCAGGTTCTATGTGTATCTATACATTTTAAGTGTTGCCTTAAATATTATTATTATAACCATAATAGTCGTGTCTCGTTATAGTACCAATGGAATTTTAAAGTCTTTCGTATAATCCACATAATATATATTCATCAAAATTTGTATTATTAATTTTATACTTCAAATATTTTCATGAATCGTTATAAACGTTGATGTTGAAACAACATCTTGTTGTCGAGCTTCAAAGTTGCTGACTGTGAGTAAGATTATGATACCAACGGTTTCACATGAGATTTTGTCTAGAAGTAAATCTCATCTCATCGTGTAGGATTTGCTTAATAGAAGGCCATTCGTCGACAGGAACACGCTCGTAATTTTAACTCGCGCCTCGATCGCTGATTAAGAATTATCTCGTCGCGATACACACTTGCCATTCCTCTCTTTTTCGTGATAAGATAGCCGTGTACATGCGCGGAGAGTTTTAACAGCGTAATCGATCATTCATTGTCCGCGAGAACAACAACAGCAGGTGAAAATTATTTCTATTCAACGATTTCGAACGAACACTATAGCACTGTCTCTTTCCGCTTCGAACTGTTTTCTCTGTTTCTCTGCATTTGTTCGACGTTTCGACCGCTTGATTAATGTTTGGTACGCGCAAATTGAACATTCCTCGACGCTTCCCCTCGGGCGAAATATGGATTATGGATATCAGAAATCGCAATTAAAAACGTGTCCCTGTCAATTGACCGACTCGTTAAGTGATCCACGCGCAATGACACGGAAATTATCGTTCGCCTATTTTATTCGAAGGAAATTCGCGATGATTTTTCCTGGTCTATTTCTTTTCCTTGTTCTCTGTATCGTGACATTGGACTAATTTAAATAAGTGGTGTTATTACCCGTTTGTATTAACGAAGATTGAATTTAAGAAGAAGGAGGAAATGAAGACACGTAATTCGTTTCTTAACTCTCAATGTTACAAATGATGCATTGGGTTACAAATGATCAGCAATAGATTGGATAAAGCTGCTTATTTATGAACTATGAAAATCGAAATTACATCTTTGAAATTCTTTTCTTCCGAATTTCTATTTTTATCAAGTTTCAAGAAAGTTTCAAATATTTGACTTAACGAAGGCTTGTATACGTGATGTCACGCAGTCATTGATAGACATATCAGAATTTTTTTGAGAAATTTCTCTAAGCCTAGAATAACAGAAATAATTAGACTTGGATACGAACGATCCAGTTTGCTTACAGAGCGTTAATTCTACTTTGTATCTTTTATTTTACGTGTTATTTTAAATCTGGTACAAAATATTATGGCTACTTTATTTATGACCTGACGATGACAGTGGTCCAAAATCTAAAATATTATATTTAAATTATCGTTTTTTATTTTTATATAGATACTTCAAATATTTAGATATACCACAAGCCCCAAGACAATTCGTTGTTTGAGTATTTTCAAGTAAATAGTTTCTCAGCACACACGTAACGCTTCTACAACCTCGCTTTTACCACCGCGTAAAACATCTAAGTTGAAGCTTCACTATCTCATTAAGCGTTATGCTACACAACACCAAGAACCATAATCAGTATCCCATTCGAAGTAACTTTTCATTTGAAACTGCGCAGGAAGACGAAAAAGAAGCTGAACAACACAACGCATTCCATTTATCGTTCGATTTCAAATGATAGGGTATTTTTTAAAACACAGAATTCGGTACAGAAACATAGATAGCCATCTGGGTCAGCATAGCTCGTAAATTATTGGAAATGCAACGAAAATACAAAGAATCTGCAGGCACTGCGAACAACATGCACAATTTTCCAATATTTTAGAAAATTGTTGTCTAGTGGCGACATTGCGACAAAGAGATATCGTGTTATACATTTTTTATAAAGTTTTCATTTTTAATTAAAAAAGAGATTTTCATATGCACTTCAAACATGCAATATAAAATACCCCCAGTGTAATACTCGTTACGATATTTATCGAGTAAAATAAATGTCTATTTAGATCCTCTTTTTTTTTACTTGTATTTACATAAATATGAAATTTTGCATAAATTTATTCGGAACGAAGATTTCACGTAATTGTTCTAACAAACGAAGCCGATGTTACAGCTGTTTCCAATCTTTACTTCTTACATTTTACAAAATATTCGAACAAATAATCCCATATTTTACAAACTCACATAGAACTGTATAAAATAAGCTGATTCTTAATAATAATTTCTTTCTCGTTGTTTATGGACGAAGAATTTACGCAATATGCCGATCGATTCTCCTCTCAAAATATCATTCATAGACATTAGAAATATACGCGTAACATGTACCAGGGGTTCCTCTAAATTCCAGTGAAATTCCAGCGTTGTTCGAGGCGATGAAACCAGAGGCAAACGATCCTTCCTATCCCGCCAACTGAGTCTCCCTCTCTCAATTTCCCGGTTATTTCACCAGAGAGCGTTGTTGAAACGAGCCACGCGAGTGCTTTATGTTTGTTTTTCATTTCCTGCCGAAAAATCGCTAATTATCAGCCACGTAAACGGAAAGCGAGCAGACCGGAGTAGCATTTTTCTCCTCGTTTATTTCACAATCGCCTAGAACACCCTTAACGTTCACAGCCTCTGTCCTTCTTGCGGAAAACTATTCTTTTTTTACGACGTCCAGCATATTAGTCTTAAAAAAAGTAGAAAAAGAAGGAAGAAAGAAGAAAGGGAACCACCAAGACTCATTAAGTGGTGCTACTGTAGGTTCCTCGGTTCCCTCGGAATATTTTATAGCGGACACGCTATATAACAACCATAATCAACGGTTACTCTTGCGAGTAAACTCTAAATTCTCCTCTTCCCTACCACATTCTCTAATTGTTCCAGCTTTATTGCACTTAGCCAATTTTTTTCGTGTTTCCGCTAGCAAATTCGACGAAAATTTTTAGAGCAGACTTTAAGTTTCAGTATGTCTGCGTTTAGCTCTGTCCTGTTTTCGACGTTTAATTCTCCGTATTGAACGTCCCTGGTTCTCCTATTTGACTTAAAATTGTGAAATTGTAGAAGAGAAGTGTACAATCTAGAATCTATAACTTGTCTATTCATCAATACTTTTAGTCGGTGAAGTGTGAAAAGAAAATTTTTAGATCATCGTCGAAAGAAGATGCAGGAAAGCAATGTACGAAGAACATAGACGTTTTCTATGATTTCATGATTTTTAAAACACTCGCAGTTGTGCGTAATAAGTGTAATGAATACTCTGCCAAAATTCTGCAAAAATTTTCTAAAAAGATTGTGTACTACTATTCAGAAGTACCGAGTAAGGATCGAAGGTACAAAAGATTTCGTTTTTCTAGAAAAAAAATGTCCAAGAATATTTTTATTGTGTGCCATTTAAATGGTCTTTGTTCGTTTTCGTACATCAATTCTGCGCACCTTGACGTTTTCAAACGTTCAAAAGCGGTTTAGAATGAACAGGTTTACAACTTTTCGATAGAATTCGAGTGGTCTACGAGCTTTAACGGTTGCATCGCTTATATTTATGCGAGCTGGATAATGGCGAGTCAGCGGGAGAAAGGAACTTTAATGGCCCCGGAATCCATGGTCCACGGCAATGGGTCACCGCGTAACAATGCGACGTGAAAAAGCAGAGGAAAAAAAAGGAAAGATCGATGACCCGAGCATGTTGCTCGTTCTCGTGCAATGTGTGACGAACTTTGAGAGAGAAAGAAACGTACGCTAGGATGCTATCCGTGCACGCGAGAGGCCGATGTGGCATCGCATACAATGCTGAAACGAGAAAAGGTCAGCCACGGGCCCGTTTATCTTCCAGCTATCTAACGTTTTTCTCCGCGTCTCGATTGCTTCGCGCATCCTTCCTTTTTCCTTTCTCTACCAACTCTTAAGATAATCGCGAAGAATCTCGCGAAGAAGCACGCGATATACAGCTGTAGAGGATTAAGCGTGTACGAATGTTTGATTGCCTGTTCAAAGGATCGCTCTAAATACAAGATTGCAATAAATTTTGATGTTTTTGCATTCAGGACGTAAAGTATAGCGTGGAGTAATTATAAAATAAACCGGAAATGTAGCACGCCATATGAAAAAGATCTTATTATAGTATTGGATTTATTCTCACAAGTAGCATAAATTTTTGTCAATTATTTGCTTCTGGAAAATTTCCTACAAATTAGCTGTTGACCTTGACAAATTTTCAAACTCAATTTTCTCAGAAGCAAAGTGTCAAATGATAGATTATTATGGCCATTTTCAACTTATCTTTAGATAAAGAATGACATCCTTCCCGATTGTATATATGTACCACAATTTCAGAAACACCCAGTACACGTGCGTGTGCTATTCCTCTCTCTATTCAGGTTGGGGCGCGTAGCATTGTCGTTGCGACACTTTCTCCGTGGAACCGATCCTCTTTGTGCCCTACCACAGACACTCAAAAGAATGCAGATGCGTATTCCTGCGGCGTAAGTCATAGCCGGTCTCGAACAATGACAAATAAATTTCAGAGGAAACAACTCGCTGGCTAACGCCTTTCTTGGAACCTAAGTATAAGACGCACAGAACCACATACAACAGCCTGTTCCCGTACTTCTATAACCGTGTTGCTCCTAACCGCTTCGAAAGTGAAACGGTCTACCGAAACGGTACCGTTCTACTGTCTCTGTTTCGCTCGTGGCAGGCGATGGCCATTTATAAATTACAACCGGTGCGCGAGCTGAGGCACGCTTGTAGAAGCGAAGGGACAACGGGACAAAAAGAGGAGGAGGGAAAAAAACAACGCGATTCCGAGGCGACTCGACGAAACCGGACTGTGGCGACGCGAGACCTCTCCGATAGACGAAGACGAAGAAAACGCCAAGAGACGAAGGTATATACGTGTATCCGTTTATAAGTAGCCTGGATCATTTGCTGGATTCGTAACAATTTTTATTAGAATGATGCTGTAACTTATGTGAATATATAATGTTCGTAAGTAACCTGGATTTTCTATAGTAGAAATATTCGTAGAAATTATACCAAATGATGAATTTTATCAAACAGTTTTTGGAAAATTTTAACCAAAAGCAATGTCAAAATGATGAATTTTACCAAAAATTTAAACTTGTAAATAAACTTTAAAATACTACGTACACGTAATCGTTAATTTAAAAAAATCATCACTCCAATTCATTTGTGATTGTCCTAATATTTTTAATATCACTGATACTTATCGCAAAATATTGAGAAATATAGAATATGTGGAGAAGACGGAACGAATATGTCTTATAACCTAATAATATCTTGTTACAAACAGAACTATATGCTCTGTTAAAAAAAATAAGGCTCAACCTATATTTTGTCAAACTTGACTATGTCATACTTCGTTACTATATTTCATTGCCATATTCCTTATAATCATTGATATATATTCTGAAGACGCAGCAGATATCTTAAATGATTGAAAACGAAAGGGAGAACGAGCCCAGAAATGGCCGCCACCACCATGGCCTTCCACACCGACAGGCAATTTGCACCAACCATTCGGACAGGTATACCATTGGAGAATTGCAGCGGCGAGGCCGTAGCTGTAATTTCACGGAAAGTGCTCGAACAACACAAAGGCGACGCAACAGAGCCTGACTTTCAGGTAACGTTTCCCTGATTCCCTTGGACGCGACCAGAGGGCCCAGACGGTCCCTTGGAGGTCAGGTTATTGTTAGCGGAAAGCCGACTCCGCGCAAGGTGCACCTTTCTTCTATACCTAAGCGGACCTACAGGTGCAAGACGATCAGTTTGCTCAGGTGTCGGCCTCTTTGCTTAGGCCCACAGTTTCACAGAGAGACGTCTCTCTTTCGTTCTTAATACTTGTACACGGCAACATTATCGAGATTATACTTGGAGCACGAATCTGCTCTTTCATGGAGGGTCGAGAACTTTGCTAATTGGTATTTGCATTCCTACAGCGATTTGAAATTAAGCCGCTGAATATATATCGGAAGGTTATGCAGAATGTGCACAGTTGCTGACAAAAGTATTAGGGCACTTGTGGAAACCTTTTACGAATATATCAAGATGTTTTATTATGATTAGCGCTGTAATGAGACTCGATTATTATCATTGTGTTGTTAAAGTTTGAGACAGAACTGAAGATGTATAGAAATTAGAGATGATTGCCATGGCAGTTGTGTCTTGTAACATTCATAATTTCAAAATGTTTTGTATACCATAAATAATGTACACATAAAAGTTTTATATGGGAAATATTCGATACTTTTGGAATCTTCATTTGCAAGATTCTTACAAGCAGAAAGATTAATCAGTATAATAATGCAGCATACAATCTTTCAAAGCGACATTAACAAGGGATTATATTTTAAATGTAATTATATTTAAGCAGCCATAGACAAATACTACTGTCCTCGAGAAGAAGATGTTTGCACCGTCAAACCTCTTCCTACGTTTTCATACGTCAATTCTTTATATCTCGACGATTTTAGAGCAGCAAAGACAATATACACTGGGTATATCGGCAATATTTGTATGCGAAAGCAGTACTAAAAACAAAATATCTACTGCTGATGAAAGATAACTAGGAACTAGAAACATGGTCGCCAAAGAATTTCTAGAAACACAACTAGAGATATAAATAGTTCTATTGATAGAAATAGTACATATACCTGAGAGATAATGAATCTGATTTTTCCAGCTACATTACGTTCTAATAAGTGCGCGTCAAACAGTATGAGTCACCTGTCGATAGATTACACAAGAGATAGTATCTTTCAATTACGATATCATGTCTCGCATTTTGATATGTCTGCTAACGTCAAGTTGATGAACTCTCTGAGTTACCCGAATGCACATCTGTGGTCACTTGCGAACATCACAGGTGCAACCGACGCGACGTTTTCGCGTTGCTCACTCATCATGCTGAACACGTAGTCGCTTCACTGGTTGAAAAAACGCGTCCACGGATAGCTTTGGTGCACGAACGACGGTTACGGTACCGCGACGCTCGAGATATTTGAATCTGAGTAAAGTTGCCGCGCTTTACCGGCAGAGATGACAAGATAAGACTACAGAATTGCAATAGACGGCTATTTGAACGAATTAGATCTCCGACGTTCAAACTCGATACGTCAAAGCTACCAAATATGTAGAATATAGATAGATTGCTTGAGTATATGTAGCATTATGATTTTTAAATATTTCGTCAGTTTGTTCGAATTCATTATAACCTAACGAAGCACACATACTTAGATATTTAAGCAGTCGAAGTATATGACAAATTGGGATTCTGACAGATCCAACACGTCAAAGCAATCAGATATTTAGAATATAGATATAGCATTGTGATTTTACGATCTTTTATTCGCCATTTCGCTAGAATCCATTCTAACTTAACAGAGCACATAGGTACTTCTACAGTCGAAAAGTTTAAGTTTTCAAGTTCCCTAGGTGATTTTAATGAACTCGATCCTATCGAATTCCAACGTTCAGTATCGCTTGGTATATTTCGGCCGGAATTCCACGGCACTGCGCGTTGGTTAACCACCTGCTGAGCGATCGCGTGCCAGTCCGGAATACCGCGGTGACTTGGTCGCTGTAGCGAAAGCGCAAAAACTTCGTGGGAACGTGCACGTGTCCGGTGGCTGCAGCTCGCCTTTCGATATTATTATTATTTTGAAACACTCACCTATAAGCGGTAACAACGCGAAGACAACAACAGCAACAGCCCGATGATGCTCGTGGGCTGCCATCGTGACAAACAGGGATTCCTCTTCTTGCACTAAACGCCGAAGGTCTTTCGATAAACGTTCCTCTTTCTTCCTCACAAAATCTTTCGTATTAATCTCGTCACTGACACTCGAACACTCGGTTATCCGCGGTATTGCTCGACTTAGATGAATGACGTACCGATATCGAGGATCAAAACGATACAAGACATCGGGTCTATTACCATTAAACGACTGTTCCCGCACGTCGTATCGTCACGCTAGCCGATTTCGGACTGTGGCGGGGAGTAGCTCGTACGCGTTCGGCTCGGCCTTCGGCAGAGTTCGGTTGCGTTCGGTTGCCACCGGTGCGCTACTCGGCACGCAGGTACCAACGCCAAGCAGCGAGTGGGAAAGCCACGATCTCGCGGAGAACCGCGAGATCAACCGATTCTTCCTCTCTCGGACGTTTCTTTCTTTTTTCTCTGTCGTTCTTTTGCCTTTCTTTTACGCGCATCCTTGCATTTTTATACGCCTCTACAAGAATGCCACGTCCTTGCGCATAATTCTTCCTTTTTCCCGCTGAATATTCAACGGAGAATGTTTCCGACTTTTTTCGGGACATCCGATGGTTCTTGCATTAAAGAATATCGTGCCATGGTATTCACAAATATGTTAATGGTACTGTTTCTGATGGATTTTTCGATGCTTGTTAGCTGAACCTTGACTAATTAATCTTTTGTGTACGAATTAATTATGGAGAGAGATAACGTGTTTAATATCAATGTTTGCACAGTCTTTACGTTAAATGGAATATTATGTAGTAAATCAATGCTTAGAGTGCTCTTTATACAAGTGTTATAACGTAACATGTCACAGACAATTTTTGTATTTTATGGACACTGTTGGAATGCTATGATAGCAGTAGTAATTTTTTTTCATTCTTAGTAGACGAATTTAGATCGTTCTAACCTTTGATTGATTAGCGTTGGATCATAGATACTTCAGTTTTATTTGTATTCTATGTTTTACGCAATGAAGACCATTGGTGGCTGTTATCGCTCAAGATATAGAACGGGAATTAAAACTAAACAACTTCACTGGAATATATGTAATATTATATTGTGGATATTTTGTTTCCTTCTCCCAATATATACAATTGGATATCGTTTCATGTGAAAGGAGAGAAAATAAAGAGAGATTTATTTTTAAAAATACGTTTAGTATTACACAGGATAGCTATGTATATATTTCGTAACTTGTTTCATATCACACTATCAATATCTCATGTGTTTATAATATGTACGTTCCATACGTAAAACAAAAATAAGATTAACAATTTTTTAAAGTATCTATATGGTATCTTACATCTCGCGAGCCAAAAAATCGAAATTTACAAAGCTTCCAACTGAACATCATTCGAACTAAAAGTAAAAGAAAATTATCTTTAAAAATATTTTTAGCACATACATCTATATCCCTCAGCTTAAGCACATATTGTAAGCAAGTAGAATGTAAATTGGAAGCCATCCTAAACCGCGAGACAGGGATTAAGAATAAATAATAATAATTATCGTCTCGCCAACTAATTATTACTCGAGTCGAATCGAAAGGATAAAAAAAAAATTCCAAATCTTCCAAATAATTTTCTCATCGTCCAGCTGACCAGAAACCATTGCCACTTCAATTGAATTACTCAACAATACGGAACTATTCTGCAGTTCATCCCGACATTATTTCTTTAACTTCGCCATGCAATCTGGTGAGCTAATTACAGCTGAATTATATTATTACAGGCCGTGTAGCACGGGAACATCGTTAATTTTACAATTCAACGAATTTTCCACGCGGAAACGGGGAAACGACGAATACGGGCGACGAGCTGTGTGGAAAACACGTTTGCGCGTTTAATCAAATTCGTGTCGCGTATTATCAAGCAAACAGAAGACTCAGAGATAAGGGATTTACATTTCCACGTTGCGTTGGTCGGAGGCTCGCGTAGGGAACGTGACGAGAACGAAGCAACGGCTATCCATTCCCTCCACTTTGATGGCAATTAACTCTCTTATCGAAGCTGGTAACCAAAGAATTAGTAATTTAAACGATCTTCACGCGCACGCCGTGGACTCGAGTCGGTTTTCAGTACTTTATCACGTACGGCTACACCGTCGTTGACGCAGCCCATCGTCGTCATCGTAGTCGTCGTTTTCCCTCTTAAGGGGCGCGGCCACGTTTTATGGCACTCGACATCGGAGCTTTCGGTTCACTTTCAGCAGTCGACGACGATTCTCGAGGATCTTCGCAAGATTAATGGCACAGGTGTACGTTTCAAAGCCGTGCAAATATCGCTGTCAACGCTTGCTCCGCGGTAATGAAACGCGCGATAATGCTACGTGTACATAGAAACGTTCGCATGACGAAGCAACGCTATTCGCGAACCGTTGGGAGTTTGATTCGTGCAGACGTCAGGCTTACAGTCGGTCCGCAGATTTTCCAGAGTTTCATGATAAATGACTCGCAACGACCGACTGACCGACGCAGCACTCGAAATCGTAGTCGTACATATTCGTTCGATCCATAAGTTCTTTTTCATTCCATATGGAATGTAAGATTATAACTACCGTAAATTCACGTTCTAATGAACTGTCGTTCTGACAAATGCGCAAGAACTTAGAACAATCAAATATACTAATAATGGATTCTTATGAGAACAAGCATTTCATTCTTCAGATGTTTCATTCGTTAGAACAATAGTTCATTAAAGTAGTTTAAGTCCAAACAATAGAATGTTACCATAATATGTAATAACATAATGTGTAATAGAGTAATAACATTTGACTACATTAAATATTATACGTGCTTCGATAGCTTTTGGTTTTATCTTTTATGTGAATGTTGAAATATTAAATCTTTTTTATAAAATTTCACATTATGTCAGGCATTAAATTAATAACAACGGCTCTTCAGGAAGTTCTCCAACATCCGCTTTACTCATTGAACAAGTACTCTGACAGATTGACATTCTTTCTTTATTATGTTCATCCAAAATGTTTTTAATGGAATTTCCTTCTGCTACGATAGAAGAACGAAAGAATTTTAAAGAATTACGAAGAATTGTAGAATTAAAAAATCATAGAATAATACACGATAAGTAAAACAATTATCTGCCAAAATTTGAAAATGATCAAATCATAAAAATGATCAAGATGCAGCTTGTGGACGGTTGAAATACAAATCGCGGAAAAACAAAAGTTTTCGCATTTCCGGAATCGCATAAAAACTTGTGACCTAATGGAAATCGTAGTGGTGGAAATCGTGTAAAAATAAAAATTGAAAATAGAAATTTCGTTAGAGGCGTAAAATGTCGTTCGCGGTTGGCCTCGTGGTACACCGAGGGTTTCGAGTGGGTGGCTCTCTTTTTTATTTAAGAGAAACACACCTAATTCCCCTACCCTGGAGAGAATCGCTGTTCAAATAAACCGAGCGACCCCCTGGCGGTTTACGTCCTCGCCCTCGCGTCTTTCCCGCGGGTTACAAAGCGTTTGCCTCCGAACCGACTGCTGACCCGCGAGAACAGAAGAGAAAAGAGGGCAAGTCATATATGTATATGTACGTGTTTGTCGTTTGTCATTGGCCCTGTTTACCAGGCCAAATGAATTACGCCTCGACAGAAGAATTTTCTTGCAAGCTTTTCACGCGAGAGCTCATGCTCTTCGTTCGAAAGATACAAGCAAGCTCTATTTGTTTTCGTAACATCGGCTGACCGGGTTCGTTCGTCATGGCTGCCAAACAGATACACCCAGGGAGAACGTTCCTCTTAATTAAAAGCCTCCACTCGAGATGTGTTCCGTTTCGTCGAAACGGCTGAAAGATTCCGTGAAAGACGTTTCGACGTTCATCTCGAGTTCTTGTGTATCTCACGACTGATACATACACGGTATACCTCCCATACGCACTCGTGTATCTATGGTGAATGGTGAACGTTCAGCAGAAAATAAACTGTTTGTTTGTTCTGTGATGGCACTCGTGTAACGTGGTGGCGTTCAGAAATTTTAAAATTCTTAGATTTAAGTCGAGGATATAAAAAGTTCTATGCTGTTCTACATAGAAGCGCTACAACGGTGTGTAAAAGTTTCCAGATATAGTGACCGTAAAAGATATTTATTATAGCATTTACATAATAATTAATTAGGTCTAAGTATATTAAAGTTCGTACCATTTAGTAGTTTAGTATTACTTTCATGTAGCTATAAAAATATGATATTGTAGAAATTAAACATAAAGACTGAAAAGCAAACACTTTAATGGAAAATAAATGTGTATGCAAATATTTTTTCCAATCATTGCAGATTTTTCAGTTTCTGTTTTAAAAGCGATATTTTAAAGAGCTTTAACTAATCCTCTTACGCTTTACATATTCTTAAATTTTTAAAAAAATCGATGAATCGAAAAACAAAGTTGAACGAACGTAAGCAACTAAAAATAAAAAAATCGAGATTATTCACAAAAATGATCCCTTGATTATCTATTGCAGTAATCAATTCTGGTCCAAGAAAATTTCTACATCGTACTTGTAAATTATGCAAACATTCATTTCAAAGACACGCGGAAGAACCGTCCAAGAAAATGAAAACGTTCTTATATTTTTATAGTTCCCCTTTTTTTCGCTACTCCTTGTTGGCTGCTGTATTGTTCGTTTCCACTTAATTCCGTTTCATTTGCCATCGTCGCGCGTTGCACCGACAACTACGATTAATAAACGTTCTGTTTCTGGAAGTTCATCGATTTACGAAGACACCGGGGCTGCAGTGGAACAGAGATAAAAATACAGGAGAGAGAAATAAAAAGACCTCGAAGATACGGCGCTGAATGATGCTCGAGATGTTTGTATCTTCTCTTGGCGAGGGCGGCCGTTATTAAACACTTAAATCTTCCTCGATGTACGAGATGAAAAAAGGAGGCGGAACAACTGACAAAAGGAATAAACAAAAATGAAGGAAAGAGGGCTGAAGGTTACGGGATAAGTAAATTTATGAGAAACAAGCGATGCGCTGTTCTGGATTTTCTAGTGCTAACGAATTCCGTGTTAATCTAGCCTCGTTTCTCAATAACGATTCATAATCCGTCTATTTTATAAACCATTCACACTGGTCATATAAAGAAGTGTTGTTTATAGGTGGGATGATTCACACGATTTTCTTCGTTTCTGTATCGTTCTTACAAGAAAAAGAATAAAATAATTTGGAAGAGTTCGAAATGAGATTAGTGGATAGAACAAATTGGGTTAGAAACAGGTTCTGAAAGTTGCAATTTTATGATTGGGTTATTAAAATAAGAATTTTAGAAGATACAGGAAAATTTGAAAGATGACTGCTTTAAATATATCTCACAGATTCGATTTTGTTTTATAACCTAGATAAGATTGGCTACTAAAACGAAAGTGTATTTCAAAATTGATAGCGTAGAAATTTACTCAACTTCCCAAACTCCTAAGGAAATTTGTAAAAATGATTTTTCAGAACAAGTTATCCACGTAATTATTTTGCATCTCTAAAGTTCTCATAAATACATGTTTGACCTAATAAGTCTAACAAATATTTATTTAGTCTGTATCATTCACGTTATTAAAACAGTTTCAAACTATTTAGATGAAAGACTAGATACGAAACTGACTTAGATATAAGACTGAAATAATTCAAGAACCAACGTGAAGGAACGAAGCAATTCCATAAAACACGAAATGAATAAACTATTTTTATAGAAAAGAGAAACATCAGGTCTTTCGCAATATTCATATGAGAATAGAGACAATGCGACGCTGGCGTGAAAGAACAGAAAAAAGCAGATGGTCGAGAGCGTGAGATAAATCATTTCCAAGATCAGTCCCGAAAGACGCGAGTGCCGCGGAATAGGATGAAGAAAGGTCTTCTATCCGCAGGAGCGTTTTCGAGGCTACCGCGAACTCTTCAGAGAAATTCCACGAACGCTTCGCGGGTTCGTTCCGGTCTTGAATCTTGAGTGAGCCGGCCGGTAGAGAAATGTAATTAAAGTCCGATAGAAAACTCGACCTCGCCATCGAATCTCGCTTCGTGATACAAGTTAATTCGGGAAATTAAAAAATTTCGAGCAGCTACTCCGTTTATTTAGCCGTTTCCTAGCCAGACAGTTCCAGATCCAATGAAACAACGACCGTAACGAAACGAACGGTTTATCTGCAGCCTGTCCAAAAAAACGGAAGAGTTAGGAACGAGACGAAAAAGAAGCTGCAGAACGAAGCTCAAGGTTTAATTAAGACAAAATAGAAACTTTCATCGCGCCGCTCGAAAGTGTTTTACACGCCGGACAAAGCAATCTACGAAATTAAAAAATTCCTCCATTATCGCGACGTGTTACCGTTTCTTTCACGGGTAACGTCCACGGAACCAGCAAGACGCTTCCTTGGATCGTCGGGAGTTACTTGGTGGATCCGAAGAGAAGAGAACAAAAACAAGCTCTGGCGAGAACTACTCTACAAATTTAATTAAAACTTCATATAGACGTGGTCTGTCGCGTTATCATTCCCCGCGAATAAACCAGCTCGTCCTCGAGGTCCAAATATTTTTTTTATACCAATCGACCCCTGACGAATGTTGAAACGACAGCAAAGTTGAAACAGTTGGACTTGTTATGTAATTTTACTTCCCTATTTGGTGTCTACCAGTGGTAATTGGTTCAGGTTTTCTTTCTCCTCATATATTAATAGTCTCTTTATGGAGGTTCCAATTAGAAAAAAGATAGTATCACATATAGAAGTGCATTACATATTAATAATCGGCGATGTAACATTACGTTTCTGCATATCAAAATCCTACCCGTGTAGGTCAATTATATTATCAGAAACTCGTATTTCTTTGAATTAATAATAATAATACGCAGTACGAGGTTTGAAATTCTTATCTTGCCTCAACTATAGAAACTTGTAATTTTTCTAGTTTAATCGATCATGTTATTTCCTAAAATTCCATTTGTATTGGTAACAAATTTGTCAATGCTATAGAGGAATATTCACAAAATTTCACTATCAAGTGAAATATAACTCAAATCTTCTTTCTGATATTAACTCTAACCATCCCAGCTATGTCAACCACTTCCATGATCATCTGAAACAAAATGGTACCTGCATATTTAACTTCAGTCCACAAAAGAGAGAGAGAGAAAGAACAAGAAACTCAGGGAAAAACGCAAAGAACGAAAGGTCACGACGACGAGTTAGAAAATGAATGATGAATTCCAGTGTTCTGCGTCCTCGGCTCCATGTCCCTGTACGCGCGTGTTGAGCCAGGTTTGCTGGCGCCTGTAAGGCAGGCAGCCAGACGGGCGCCACCGTTCAAAAGGGTTTCGCGTAGCTGGAACAAGGACGGTGTCGTCGGTGATCCGAGCGAAAGGGGCGATCGAAGCGGAGGGGAAACAAGCAAAAGAGACTCTAGAACGGGTGCAAAGAACGGAGACAGCTAGATGAAACAGGGACGCAGGCGCGAGCGGGGAAAAATCGTCGTTTTCTCCCTCTCTGTGTCCTCTATCTCCTTTATATGTATCTGGAAAATCGCGTTGCAGGACCAACAGCCTGGAATACGGCGAAACCTCCCCTTGGTCCAGGCTGGATTGAAAGCTACTTAGATGCTAACAACGAATCCATTTCAATCTCCGCCAATGCATTCCCATTGGGGCACGTACAGAGATTCGTGGGACTAACTTCTACTAAAATCTGGGAAAACTTGTTAACTTACGAGCTGAATGAAAGGCAAAGGGAAAATTCTGGGATGGGTGCGGGATAGCAATTGGTTTGGTGGGATAAGATATGTTTGTTTGAGGTTCTTGTGGTTCTGTCATAGGTGGAGATTGATCTAGGGACATATGGCGAGATCGTGATGTGAGAAAGTTGAAGAGATACAGTGAAATTAGAAACGACGAAGTTTACACGTTTCGAGTGTTGATGTATATAATTACAGACATTTTTGGGAAACCAACTTGCGTAAAGTCAACTTGGAATTTTCTTTCGAGACTATGCATCCAGATCTTTAACAATTTCAGCTTAATTTTTACTGATAAAGCAACTGTTTTTATCCATCTAAATCACGTACAAAATGTAGTTTTGCTGATTGTACAAACACTGAATCTTATATTGTGTAATACTAACGTATTTATAGAGTTTATGTACATTGCAGTGGTGCAGAGTTCTCGTGGCGCCATGGTGCGCTTCGAGGATGAACTTCGGAATAAAACAATGAGTAATGGCGTGGTGACGCTTACAGTACTACAGAATGGGAAAGGGGTAGTTTTGCGAAAGGAACAATTAATGGCGCTTTTTAGTAAACTCTGTAGATAATGGGTTCTAATATAGCTCGTAATTTAGTATTTTGTTTTGTATACCATTATTAAAGGGATTTTCAGATCTAAGTCTTTCCCGGAATTATCAATTTTTCCTAATTAAGTCTCTCTTGGATATTTCTTCGTGAATATTTTTTTGATATAAAACACTAGAATTATTTTTTGTAACATACAGCCTATTATTTCTTCCTATTATTGTAATATGAAAAAGATATTTCAATCGGTGTATCGTGATTAATATTACACGAGAAAATACGATAGTAACTGTCAGCATCGAACTGAATATTATATGACGTTATATGCATTTATTTTTAGATAACCGAGTATTAAGTTCATTATATAATAAATAGCGGAGGAGTCGATGTCGCTTGACTTAATAAAATTATCATTATCCGCGTCAATGTTAGATTAATTTGTTACGAAATTGCGAAAATCAATGTAATCTACTGCCAATGAGCAATCAATTTGGCTGCTACAATCAATCATGTATGACGCGACAAGCGGACGGGGTCACGAAGGGTGGCTGCCACCCTACTGCATCGAAAAAGATTATATTTTGTCGATGGAACGACATAAAATAGGGCATTAAGCGCATTATGAAGTGTCAAAATATATAGAAAAATTATTATTTTAAGTATAACTATCCTAAGAGATACTATATATTACTAGATTAATTGAAAAATAAAATAAAAGATATATGTAACAAAATTCTAAAATTAAATCAAATTATGCAAAGTCAAATTATGCAAAATCGAAATTAATCAAAGTTATTCTAACAATAGAAAATTTAAAACTTAATACACGGATGACGTAAACTTATTCTTTTAATTTGAAACATTGCAAGTTAATAGAAAATTCGATATTATTTTAAGTGATAGTAGTGATAGTTAAATAATATCTAGAATAATCAAATAGGTATTGCAGGAATATTTTGCAGAATAATTTGTCTTTTTCGTACGTTTAAAAAGTCAGAAAAGATTGGGCATTCTATAAGAATAGAGCAGATCGTTGAAGCGTCTGTTGTGTATTGCTCATGAATGTAGCAATGTTGCATGTCATACTGATTGTTTGGGGTATAAAGGTAAACGGCAGCGAAAAAAAGCAAACGGAGTAGGGTGCTTAAAGAGGTAAAAAACGAAGTAAAGAAAGGAGAGAAGAAAGGCACGAGGGCGGAATAGAGTTAAGAGAGTAATTAGGAGGAAGTACGATTGTGAACAAGTGAGTGACTTAAGAGAATGAAATACGAATTCTTAATTACTCGGGAATTGTATACGACAATTTGTACAAGTGTTTCTCATTTACAGCTAAAACTTGGATAATGTAGTCTAGATAATCGTGATAAAGTTTAAAATCACGATACTGACTTTGTAATTATTCAAAATTAACACGAAGGTAAGATTTAAGACTTCAAGTGCACATTATTTGAAGTTTATTACAAAGAACAGCACAGTCCATTTATTAAAATTGTATTTGCTTTTGATCAGTGAAGTTACTTCAGTAGTCTTATTTAAGAGATTAATTTTCCAAAATTGGTTACTTAACGTTAGATAAAAACCAATCGAATTACTGCACGAACATCAGCAATAAAATGTTTCTCAATCTGTTGTCAATCAATAAATTTATACGAAATAAAAATCACATTCAATTTCGATGTAAAGATATTAATAAACTACTCTTAATAAAATATTTAATAAACCTCAATATTACAAAACACATAATCTTTGATTCAAGTACTTCTCGAACTTCGCGAAACCTTCTAGGCAGTCCACTGCAATATCCTTCTAATATCAGAGTAATACTACTTTCGTACAGTAAGAAACCCGCTGGCTCAAAATAGAGAAGTTCCATCCTAAAACATTACGTTCGATCGACACCTATTTACACCCCCATCCACTTCCCAATTGTTCTTCTCTTCACGCATCCTCGTATTCTCTTCCTCCTTTCATAACCTCAGTCCAATATCTCGCTCATACCTCGTACGACATTCCAACCAGCTACGGCGATGTTTTTAACAAGCAATCACCAGCACCCCGCTGCGTGGTGAAAATTTCATCGAAACACCGCGGTGAACCGCGAGCCCCACCGGGTTCCGCTATGCGATCGATGAACGAACGTGCATCGAATACGTTGAATCGTCGAAAAAGCGGACGCCGTCTTCATCTGGAAGGCTCCCCAAACATACCGAAATAATACGCGGTACAAATCGATATCGGTGGTTACTCGGTCGGTCAAAGGGGCGGTTCAAGTCGCGAAATATTGCTCGAGGAGACTGTGGTTTCGAACCAACGCGATAGAAGAGGAAAATTTCTGGCGTGAGAATTCGAGGAGAGATAGACGACGCGGAGAAGCTACAGCGACTCACGAAAGTGTTTTAACATTTACCAGAGGAAAGTTCTATGTGCATATTGTACGTGTCATATATAACATCTTGAAATGTGAATGACAGTGTAACGAGACACGACTATCGTAATTACATGAAACAAATTTGAAACCAGTCTGAAAATGTATATAGGATATGCAAAATACTACAGTTCTATAAGGTTTGGCGATGATTCTGAAGCTGTGTATGGAGCTGTGACGATTATGAAGACGTTTCAGCCCGATTTATTTTGTAATCGAAACGCATCTCTTAAAAAACAAACAAGTGAGCAAATGCTTTTTGAGCGGTTGAAGCTATTTTCGCATACATTTTTGATACGCATAACATCCATAATTATTCATCACCATGTACATTTATAACAGTGCACATACCTGTGTCATAATATTCATAACTATCGATACACACGTTATTCGTAAAAGATTTTTAGAAGCGTTCGAATACTTTCGTAAGCAACTGTACATTTATTTGGTCTGCCTGAAGGTGGAAGGGAGGAAGGTGATATTTTTCTAAGGGGAAAAGTTTCAAACGCAGACAGTAACTGCTTTTTACCGTGAAAAGGCTCCATTGTCTGTCCCGTGCTACGCCTCTCCGTTGTGTTCCCACCCGTTCTTTCCTTCTTCTCTGTCTTTCTTTCTCAGCATCCTCGAAAGCATAAACACTTCGCGACGGCCGGAAGTCAGAAGTTTGGCTTCAACCTGCGGTCCTGGAAGTAGGAGGGTCGAAAGGGTGGAGAGATTTATTTCTCGTCCGTTTCGTGTGTTGATAAGCGGCGACAACACCATGAGATGACGTTTTGATGGTTTAGGAAGTTTTTCGAAATTTTGAATTATTGGATTCGATATTTTGGAAGATTCATCGCACAAAAATGTATTTTCCTCATATATGTAGTGTTTCGATTAGGCCTTCTGATATAAATGATACTAACGGTATCTCTAATTTGTAATAAATGATGTTAAGAGCAAGCCTCAAATGAGAAGACTGTATCCTTTACCTTTCTCTCATTTATCTTTGTATGTATGTAGTAATGATCTTCTATTTTGTGTTATAGAATAATTTTCTGCTTGGTTGTGCTCACTTCATCCTGTATAGTTGTTCTTTAATGTACCTTGGAATTCAAAGTAGAAGGTTTACCTATTTAGGTTGGCGATCTTGTATCAAAGGACGAAGCTATTTTCATACTATTGAATATTCTATTTCGTGCACGGAGTTGTACAATTAACTTAATGACCTACTCGAGTACGTCCCACGTTGAATTTGAAATTGATAACGTTTATTTTATGTTACAAGTCCGTTAAATTCATTCCTCGATTACTAAAATGTATCTTATTGCTACATTATAATTTCATTTCAGAAAATTCCAAACATATGTTGAAGTAACAAAAGGTAGCTTTCCCTATATTCTCTTTAATGTTTTCACTTTCGACACACTACGTAGCATACAAAAGAGTATTTTTCAAGATCAAGGTACTTCTAAAGTTTCGGTCTCATCCATTGATGAATCAAAAGGAACTATCAGTTTCATTAACAGAATATAATTATTCGCAAATATTTTATTCTCAATCTCAAGAATAATTGATTTTCTGCATTCCATTTAGAATTATAATAAATTAGTTTTCATTGTTTTTAAACCATTATGAAGAAGAACAGGTGCATCGTTTACCTGACAGGTGACAGATACATACAAAAAATACTTATTTAAAATTTAACTTAAATCCTTATATCAAAACTACAGTTGCACGGTAGTTTTCAATTGATTCAAACGATTCGCTGAAAATGTAAGAAAATAAAGGTGATTAAGGAGATGATAGATTTTGATCAGCTGTCACAAGCTAAACTTGTAAAGTAACCAATTGACGATTTCTTTCATTAGCGGATGCAACAAATATAGCAGCATACACAGTACAAAACAATTGAAGATATCAGAATTCTCACCCGTTTGGAAGTGTAACAGAAAAACGCTCGAGAATTTTGGAATCTCTCTGCGTTTGCTCATTTTACGAGCAGAGTTAGTCGATTGAAAGAATCGGGAAAGTGTTGCAGCTTCGTGTTGGATAAACGCATTTTCGTTTCGAAGAGAAATCGAGGTAACACCTGTCGCATCAAGCTCATAGAAATGGAAAGTGAGCTAGTCGTGATAGAAGGGCACTGGTGTGAACACGCTGCTCCACGACCGATCGATTGTATATCTGGGGTTAGCCTTTGCTTCTACGGAATCTGAATCTTTTTAGAAAACCAAGTGTAATAACCAGCCATATGCTAGATCAACTTAGAAATTTACTAACGATTTTTCTTGCAAAAATTGTATAGAGAAGCGAGGATACTAGGTTTTACCACCGCTCTTTTACCCAGTTCTTCTGTTTCTAGTTTTAATCGCAGTTCTTCTCTTTTGCTAGAATCGTACGTTGCATTCTCCTTCGACACGTTGACTGTTACGCGAGTTTTATATATTTTGCTCGAAGAATCACGATATATTGAAATACATTCAATGACATTCAATTTTTACAAAATATTCTATCGCATTTGCGCACTCTCTATCTGACAATATCTTATCTTATTTTAATGCCCCATAAAAGCTTCACTAACATCGATCCAGTAACATCAATGATAAGAGTAACATATTTTGATAAATTTAATTTTGCTAATAGACAAAGAGAGCGACATATCAGCGAAGGCGCAGGAATATAATTTTTTAGTTTCGTCTGTACTGCTAGAGTACATTGATCCTGTTTCACAATTTCTAAAATTTCTCCGTTCAAGTTTCGCCAAGTAATCAGTTTTCTTGTTCCAACATCCGCAACATGTTTACCTCAACTCCTGATTTTACGACCATGCTATGTCATGCCCTATACCGTACCTAAACCATCTAACATTCAATCTCACTATACTAACTTTATACTGAATCTGAAACTATACATCCGACACCATACAACGTCCCGTCTTCCAACCCTTTTGTCTCGACTGCAAAACACTGAACATCCAACCGTATACCTCGCGAAGGATCGAAGCCAACGAGCCCAAAAGCTTCGTCAACTCGCACCAGCGACGAATCTTCCAAGCGAACACTCGTTCAACGAGTCGACTTTAAAGGATACTTTTAACACACGTGCATACAGGGTGCTTCAGAATAAATGATATGTATTCGTATGTAGATACGAATTTCTGGATTAATCTTGTCGCTTATTTATAAATTACGCGATCGAATTAAAATGCGCTCGATTTTATATTACGAATTAACCTACATTATGAAATGAACTTAGCATTTAGGCGAAATGTTGAAATTACGTAATGTCAAGAATATTGTCACGCAATTATTCAAAATTTTGCTTTGTTAGGTGGACATTACAATGTAATTGGTACATTGTACTGATATATTATGCTATGATACTTGATATATTATTAAATAATAATACAAAACATCATATCATGAATTATTATGACACTTATTCGTTGCAATTCAGAATTATTCAGAATTTTACATTATAAGGTACATATAATACGAAAGCATTAACAAGTTTATGATAGAATAATTAAAAAAGGAAAGCGATGAATGGCATTCCACTAAGCACAGCAATTCAATTGAAGCGTTCAAATATTAATGGCAGGCTGTGTATATATCATAATCCTACCCCTTACCATCCCTTAGCAACTTCCTGCCCAAGTGCATCACTTGTCCTGAAACACTCTGTATAGTAAAATCCGCGGAGATCACGTGGTGGAAGGGCCGATAAGCAGGCGAAACATATGCACTCAGGGTGCGCACTATCCAGACTAGATCCGGGCAGATGAAATCGGCGCGGAAGGTTACGCGTTCGCAGGAGCGGTGTGCCGATCCTAATCGGATTACACGGCCCATTGAAGTCACAAGTGCGATCTTTTAAAGGAGGCCAACATAACGCGCTTGTTAAACGTCGTGTGTGGACGCACACCGAGGAAATCGATATTTTCCGCGACGCCACGGTATGACCAGCAACAACCCTCTATACGTCGTATTCATCGGCTGGTAGATAATCCAGCCAGGAACCTCGTTACCCTCGTATCGCGAAATTACCGAGGCCCTCGAATTTCCACTGCTGGGGATCCACCCTGGCCAAGTGCATCCAGCATCTATGTGGAATTCACTGGAATTTGAACGCACTGCACCACGATCCTATTCTCCTGCTACAATTTTCAATATGGGTGTATCACGGGAGGAGACAAGCCTCTTCAGGGAGAAAATGTTACAGATTCTTTCGACAAGTTGTTGCGTAAGTGATTTATGAATGAATTATAAAGAAATATTTTGTGATGAGAAACATTTTCTTGATGAATATTACGAAATACGAAAATACTAAATGCAGTTACGACGCGTTAGGTATCATTTGGTTAACATTTTAAGGATATTGAATATTTTTATTCTACTTTGGTATAATATTCCAAGATTATGCTTTTTGTATTGCGAGCCTCGAAAAATGTTGAATCCAGAAATTCAAGAATTTCGAAGGTCTCACGACCGGGCTATCACAAAGCGTATTTGAAGGGGGTTGATAAGGAATGAATAGGGTGGTTGTTGCTGAATGTGCGATTAGGAAAAGTTTTCCTCTTGGAAGAGCGAGGAACGATTAGCTTAGGGTTAGATTGTATTATGGTTATTTTAGTGTTTGGTTGATGGGACCCTTTAGGGGAGATGTTCCTTTAGATATTCGATCAATCTGGAAACAGTCTCGCTGTTAGATAAAGACAAGAGAATAGGTGCCCTAGACCGGGGCCGAAATAACCATAGTTCTCGAGAACTTTTAATTACTTTGAAATTTCTGAAATTCTCATTACTTTCATATCGACTAATACCGATTACTTGAATATTAATGTTTGATTATCGATGTCAGTGAAATTGCATTCGATATCTGATTCAATCGTTTAATAATTAATTAATCAATTAGAGATTTAGACATCAGGATGATATCTGTTTCTAGTACATGTAACTTGTACATATACGTCTCCAAAAACTGTATTCAGATTAACTTTACATCAAGAAAACAACTTCGTAACTCCGTCAAATAGATTTAGTCGCGAAACTTCGTTGCACTTCTGACAATCCTAGCACAAGAAACAGTTGGCGAAATACGTTTGCCGTTATAATAAACTTAACCCGTAAGTCCGTCGCTTGGATTCCAACAATGTGTTGAATCGTTGGGAGATTGTCTCACAGTTTAAAACACTACTGTCCAAGATAAGCTCCGGAATTTAGGGAGATTCCTTCACTTTGTCCCCGTTACAGTAACACAGAAACGTTAGCTAATGCCACATTATACGCCAGAAATGTACATGCATATAGTATGGTATACGAACATAGAATTCATCGCGAACATGTATTGATTCGCCTGTTTTCAATCGTGATATATAAAACGGGTGAAAGAGACTTGTGTGTTTTAAATTCGCTTAGGATTCATGCTTTGAAAATACAGTATTCGCGTAAAAGAAATATTGTAAACTCTTTATTCTGTCACAGAATAATACGATCAAGCAAGTACTGACCTTTCGCGTGAGATTGAAATTTCATTGTAAAAACGTAAACTTTGAATTTACGTTGCAATTTAATTTACTCTAAAAAAAATCATCTTCACCACAATCTTTCGAAGACCGTAAACTTTACAATCGGCGAAGACGTTCTTTTAAAACTTCCATTTAATTTTCCTTAAAAAGTCATCCTTTATCCACGCAGGCAAAGCTTCAAATTAAATGAAATGTGGAAATCAAATACGAAAAAGAGCACATGTCAATATACGATCCCGTATTTTCCGTCATCTACGTTTTAAAAACTAGAACTCTACGGTCAACGGAAACAAAATATATTCTACGCATTCGTCCATATCGAAATCGTAGGAAAATAGCATAGACGTCATAATCTGAATTCGCAACGTAATCTCGCAGTCCAAACGTACAATCTTCCGCTTGGATGAATATAAATCGTGTAATTTCAAGATCTCTGCGAGTAATTCCTTACGGGGAATGATTTTATTAAGACAACGTGAACCGTTCGGTCCAATATGATCGAATCTCCCTAAAGCTACAAGGATCGAACACCAAAGAGAGATAGACGAATGGACTCAGACAGAGAGAATCTCTTCAAAGAGAGGGAGAGAGGGGGAGGGGAAATGAGTTTGTCGAGCGTTCGACCTGTCTCTAGCTCGATATCTGCCGATCGGTCGCGGATGGAAGAACACGGTCCGGGGGTGCACTTAAATAAAGGGCCGATCCGTCGCTCGTGGACGTCTAAATAGATGGGCAATGGGTTCTTGAATTATGAGCGAGCGTACACAGGCCGGCATGGTGTAATGTAATTATTGCTCTCCGAATGTATTGGCTCCATTTCTGTATTAAAATCGGCCGCGTTTACCGTGGCCACCTCCATGCGCCTGGCGTACCGGTTCGATTAAATGGACTTTAATTCGCGTAAGAGGCAGACCGTAGAAAAGATCTCGCGGAACAGACGGTGCCTTGCTTTTGCTTATTTTCTCTCTTTTACGGGGTCTTTTCTTTTGTGTATAAATTAGAACATAAATCATGCGGTTTCTCGGCGGTGAATCTCTCTTTCAAAAGAAAGTTAAAGCACCCATCTTAAGGGCAGAAATGCGTATTGAACGTCCCGAAGGACGTTGATAGCGTACAGTGATTAGGGGAGGTTCACGATGTTTATGTGGTGAATATAGAATGGGAGAAATGTGGGTTCGTAATCGGTTTATTCTTCGCGTATGCACTGACTGATGTGAGTACTTTCATTATAGGAACCTTTTACGAATACGTTGTGTGTGTTATGTAAAATATTTTGAAATTCCAGCAGGACCATAATCAGACACGAGTATCACGATTACAATCCTAAGATTTAAAACTAAACCGAAAATGTGTATAAAACAATACAAGATATATTTGAGAGTACTATTCTAGCTGTATGATACATTCGTAATAGTTCTCTCTGACAATCGTTACAAATTTTTATTTTAGACCTAAATAGTTGTTCCTTTATCTTGTTCCAGTCGTAGATAAATGATGTGAAAAGCAGAAGATCAATAAAAACGCACATTTTCTCGCACGCTCCTTATACATACGTATTTGTACAACCCTTATATATATCCTCCCTTATATGTATCCTCCCTTTTAAGGGTTCATTTCTTAAATTTACCTATCAAGCATCTATGCGGTAAATGAAACACGCAAACATAGTATACTACGACAATAACTTCTCTTTGACTGATCTACACCCTCACGTACGAGAAAATACAAATACTCTCTTCCTCTCTCTCTCTCTCTCTCTTTCTCTCGAGGATTCACCTTGATAGACACGACTAGTTCGGTTGTCTACACTCGATTCACTGGAGGATAGCAAACGATTCGGAGGTCGAGTTACACGGATACGTTCTAACAACGCAACGTAGGAGCGAGAAAATCGTTACTGATCCCCTTTACGAGAGACACGTTGGCCGGCCAGAATTTCGTTCCAAGGGAGGCGACAAAAAGCTCCTCGTCTATTTTCCATGGCGATGTCGTAGTCCGGCTCCGGGTTTCCTGGCAACCAGCGCAACGGCCTGACGGCGGCTGGACCGATTCCAAGGACGACGATCTGGGTTAACGTCGCGAAATTGTGCCGGCCTTCGCGTCTTCGTCCCGACGAATCGGCTTTAAAGCTTAACCGGCAAATCGATACCACGATATCCAACGACACGACGACCAAGGATTTACTCCTCGTCGCCGTTGGCTGACCCGCCACACACTGCGTACTCGGGAGGGGTTTATTGAGTAAATGACTGCTCGTTTTTCGACGTTAACTCGACGGATTGATCAGCTTGCGTGAATGGGTTAGCAAGCGATCTTTTATGTTAATGCATATCGCGAGTCTATCGCTGTGTAAGAGGACTTTTTTCTTCCCTTTTCTTAAGGAAAATGTCGACTACGATCTAATCTTCTTTGATTGATCGACAGATCGGGACCTTCGAAATTGATCCTTTGTATGTTTGGTTGATGGTTACACTTTTATTTCGTTATGACTGATATTAAAGCTTTTATGGTTGTATTAATAAATAGTTAAAAAATTGTCAAGTATCTGATCGCTATATGAAAGTAATTTTTAAAGAAGAATAAATCAGAGTTGTCCTTTTTTTGCAAATAATGGGAGTGAAACATTTCATGGGATTAGTATCATTCTTCGAAATTAAATGTTATAAGAAAATTGTTAAATAGTAACCTAACATAAAGTGTCTTTGCTTTATACTAATATACTTTATCTGGTACTACTAGATATAACCCAAACTAAAAGTGAGGTCCAATATAAAAATTCTTGCTTCTATGTAACTTAGAAAGTACAGTTCTTAAATTAGTATTGATATTAATGTTTCAATTCAATTAATGACTTAATGAAACAAAGATCCTCAGAGTTGAGGACGGATAGTTTGGTTAAATGTGTATTGAATGGATCCAGTTTTCAACCGTGTACGGATTTTGGCTGCTACGTACCGCATCAAAAATTCAAGATAAGACAGGCCCAAGGCCTCGAATATAAATCTCTGCTATTATAATCCGACTGATTTAAAGGCGCGAAATATATCATATATGTCACATTCTACTAAACGCGCGGTGAGATTTTTCTTTAGTGAACTCCTGCCTCTGAACATACATTTTTCACTTCCCCTGTAAAACGAATCATACAGAATTTTCCTTTCTTCGTTGATGGCTATTAGATCGAAGATTATTTATTACGTCAAACGTAATTGGCCATCGATATTTTTCAAGATCAGCCACTTACTATTGAAACATGAAAGTTAGAGAATTTCCATTTCTTGATACTTCTTCGTACTTTAAACTCCATCTCTATTCGTACTTTCTTATAAAATTTCAAGATTTTTATTCTCGACCTTTTCTTATATTTTCAATCTCGTGCCTAACTTAATTAATTTCGGGTTTCAGTAAATTGATAATATTGGAATATATCAATTAGCGTTTAGAAAATTTAAACAACACGAAATATTCAAGGCATCGAGCGGCCCGGTTGTTTTTGTTTGACTTTTAGTTCGCATCATTAATAATGGATATTATCATATGTACACGCGCTGATAACATCAGCAACCTGAATAGAAAGTTCAACGTGAGCCGCATGAAACTCATGTTGCACTCAACGCGTTAAAATGAATAGTTTGCCCTATAAAGGGTAGAAATAGAATATGTAGCAACGTCGTGGAATAACATAAAATATCTAAAATATTTTACACATGTTCTACGTTTAACGGAAATTTTACTATCAAATCGAGCAGAAAAAATCCACAAAGACAGTACATTCGTTATAGTAGATATGTGTACGAGAAAACAGACACAAAAGACACAAAAAACTCACACTACCAATTTCAAGAATTTTTCACGCCAGATAAATTTATGAATAGAATAAAAGAATATGAAATTTTATAACTTTTTTTATTACATTTTGTTCACGTTGTGATGAAATTATGAATATTATACTAGAAATTATGAAAACTTTTCCAAACAGGTTCAACACCCTTCAGTACTCTGCAATAATAAGCATCAATGTTGCAACTTTTTATATTCATTTTAACACCTTATACTCGATCAACCGAAAAGAATGTTCTTGCTTCAACGAACATTCATTTCTCAAACGGTTTACTCGCGCAGGAAATACAAACAAGATACGTATCTTTTCTTATTTATCGTTAGATAAAGAAACGTTATTTATCGATTTGACATATCGATTGTTTTTTTTCCCGGAACTGAACTTCATAGATTAACGAATAAATTAGCGAATAATCGAGTGACGATTCTGTGAACCGAACGAATATGTGTCACCGAGGCGAAACAGCGATAACGTTGATATCGCGATTTAATTCGTTGACAGAGCGTCATGCGATCACGATGCATTGGTGTGCTTACATGTCATCGGTGCCAGAGATTTCACCGATGAATTATAGTTGAATTTCGACGGTACATGCCGCTTCGTATGACGCTATCACGCCGCTAATTAGTACGTTAAGCAGCAATGCGACGCTCCTGAATGCTTCTAACGTTATCGCTGCAGTCTTAATGAAACTATCGTGTCGCCAATTATGTCTACGAATTATTTGCTTGAAGATATGTTAATTGGTTGCGAGTCATGTGTGCGGAGGAAATAGCGAGCTTTACAATACGATGCACGTGCACAATATAGGCGAACTCATATGCAAGAGATAATATGCTGATATAGAAAATGAATACGAAAGAAACGTTTCTCTGTTGCATCTCGTATTAATATAAAATGATCGACGTTTTATTTGACATTCATGTTCTACGTTAGATTTAGTGGCGACTCGTAACATTTTTTTAACTTTGTTCAATATGTATTTTACGTAGAGTAAATGGAACGATGCATTTTAATGCTCGATTCGGGATCTCTTTTATTTTACTTCCAACAACTCTATGCAATTTTCAATACGAATACCTGATGTTTGCTATTTTGTGTAGTAACATTTTTGCAAGTCTTTCGTGATAACATGTAACTTTCTATATTTTTTTCCAACGAATATAAGCCAAATACTACGTTTAACGAACAAAATTTATACAATCGATGATAAATTAAAAATGAATTAATTTAAATGTATCGAACTGAAAGCCAAATAATTTAACAGGGTGAATGGAAATTAGTGCAATATCGTTCGAAATCACAGTACAATCAAGTAAAATCCTAAATGACAGGTGTTTGAAATCAATGAATTACGGTTTGATCTTAATTATTTTTAAACGAGGTATTCAATAAACGACAAGAGAGAAACGATTCGAACAACAAACGCAAATTTATATCAAAGCACGTAGCCGAATGACAAACAATTAGCATCTGTCGAACAATTCATTTAACAACACAATTATAACAGTAATTCGAACGTAATGAACGCTATAAGTAATTGCTATGAATTATTAGTCTATTGTTGCGACCGATACATTATCCAGAGGCTTTATGCAAGCCGGGTTGCCGTTCGCAGCTTGTTCGATGCCTATAGCTGAGAATTGCTTAGCTTCTCATTCGATGCAGAAATAGTTTTTTGATCGTTTTCAGATAATATCCACTTAGTATATTAAATTACGTTAAATTACGAAGAACCTGTTGATTAACTGAATAATTTTGTTTATAATTAAATGTTGTCGTTCTAAAGTAAAAAGAAACGATCTACGGAGATTTTAATTCCTTAAGAATTAAAAATGAAAGAAGTAAAATTCTCTAGATTTTTGTAATTATTTCTATCATCGGTAACTTTGAAAAATTTCTATCGAGATCTATAACGCTAATTTTTAATAACGAATGTGGATAATAAAATTGTCAGACGTCTCAGTACAGGAACAGCTGGAAAAATGATTCCAAATTTCTGACCGATACTAAATACATGCCAGGTAATGGTGTGTGTAATAAGAACACGTCCCATAAAATGGGCTGTGATACAAAAACGAAGCTGTTGACACGCCTTCCGCTACGATTACCTCTTGTTCACGCGACATTTCGCAAACGAAATTGATCGTGATCGCTGATTAGGTTGATTCTATGTGGGTAGAGTGGAGAGGAAATTGTAGAACGGTCTGGTGTTACTTTGATCTTATCCAATAGTAAATTCAGGGGTTTATGTACTGGCTGACGTATTCTTGTTATTACAGGTTTTTTCACGCGTTGCTTTATGACTGAACGTGAGCTTTAACGTGATTGGGGTACTCGACTCGTGACAAATACATTTCCAATCGTAATACAGTTTCTTGACTCCTTTTAAGAGAAAAGAAAAAAAAAAGAAAGTTTATATATTATAACCACATTTCACTTTACATTTTATATATTTTGTAATATTTTACTGCCCCTAAAGTGCATAAATTATCCACGATCTATTCAGAAGTAACATTCTCCTTTGTTACCTGATCTAACAGAAATTTCTGTCGAATAAACCTAGCCAGACATTCTATTTATTTATTATAACAATTCTGTATCTGATACATTTGTATAAATTTGTACATTGAAATAGCGCGATAATTCGCGATAGGCCAATATGATCTGGCATTGTTTGGGGGCTGATAATGATTAAAAGGGGTCGAATTTCACCAAGTGGAATCACGCCACTTTCCATCCATGGAAGGGTAGATTTGACAGATGCAACGGGTATCGGTATTGATTACAAAGACCATGCTTATTAAAGTGCCGTTATCGGCAAACAACATTCCCAAACGAAATTGCTTGATCAATCTCGAACATCCTCTGGTATTTCCCCATGCAACGTTTTGCTCTCGTGCTTGAAATCTCCTAGAAATTGTTTTCCTCCATTTTTTTTTCTCTATTTCTCTTCCTTTTTACTCTTTTTTCGTACTCGTTTGTTTCAGTTTGTTTATGAACGTATTCGATCGAAACGTCGAGGAGATAGTATTGGATGTTAAAAAATTAACCAGCAATTTGATTTGAGGACGATATACGATTTTTCGAGTATTTTCAAATATGAAGTTGATCGATGTAGTGGCCTCCTTTTCCGAGCCGATGGTTTCTACGTTTGTTTTATTCACTTTTTTCGAAAAATAATTGGAGAATGTATTTGGTTTCGTAATTATTCGTTACGTGTTGATATGGCTTACAGAGATATGAACTGCATATGCATATATATATATATATATATATATATATATGTATATATATAATATCGGTTTTTGTGCTGGAAAACTGCGAATCATTTTACCTTTCGAATAGGATTTTTAAACAAAGTATTAACGGTATTAATTTCACGTAACGTTGATGTATTCCTATCGATCCTTCGCGAGATACATGAGAAGAAAATGTACAAACGATTTTATTTTAAAATATATTATTCTGGGCGTATGTTGTTTCCACGTTAAATCTCGGTTAGTATCAGTTGTTCGTAATAAATTAATGATTTTAAAGTATGACATAATGAACACGCCGACGCTGCATATTAATTCAAACATGATAGATGTGTAGAATAAAAATGAATTACGTTACATAAAATTTTAATTAATTACATTCGTTCTAATTTACATGGAAATACAGATATAATTATTTGAAGAAAAATAAATTGACCTCAATCTCCCCTATAAAATCAATAATTATCCGCTGGAAAATTCGCTGGAAAATTCCACACGAAAAATATCCTCGCGTCTTCCTTTCTCTTTTTATTATTACTTCATCGTAACGGAAGGCAAGTTAACTTACCAGTTACTTAACTATACTGTTAACCTAATTACTATGTTATAAATCTGTACGCGAATTCCACCTTGTATGTTAAAGAAATGGAATTTAGAAGAAAGAGACCGATCAAATCCTACTACTCAAACCAAATCCATAATTAATCACCCACCCGTACTCAAAAACCACATGACTCCTGTAAACTTATTCCACTCACCAATCTATCTCTCCAAATTACAATCGCCATTTAAAATACAGAGACTTGAAATTACATACGAAAAAGTGAAATTACAGGAACTTGCATACGATTTAGGTGGCAGTTGCACGATAATATGCACCGATATCGCGGCTAATTTTCCTCTATAGCCAGTTATTCGCGTCAGCGTTCGCCGTCACGTTGCAATGTTCCTGTTCCGGTCACGGCTGGCAATTCGCGTGTTTTCGCGGAATCCGGTTTCCATGCTCGCGCCAACTAATAGACTAATTCTCTAAGCGTGTCGCAATATGGCGCGGTACGGCGAGGTGCTCGCGAGTCGACCGGTAAAATGACGATTAAAAGGCTCGTATTCGACTGCGCGTTGCCTGCAGCCAGCTAATTAGCATTTAATGACGCGTCATTACGGTTGAAGTCAGTGGTTCTTAACCTTTCCGAAGTCACGGAACACTTTTCAGATTGCAAGGGAAATTTTCGAAACACCTAAATCACTAAACGTCATAAAGCTAACAATAGATGTGTGTACTATTACGTGATATAATATTAAAATTTATAGATTACAGATTACATAACAGCAAGAGGAGAAAGGATGATTTAACGAAAGATATTGTACGCGTAGAAACTGCAAGTAGAACAACTTCTTTGTAAAAGTGAAACGTTTATTAGAGTCTCCGAGAAGCACCGATTAAGAACCATATTGGATTAAGTATTCGTACGATAGGTATTATGCGCGTGTTTTAAACGTACGTCACGTTTATTGTTCCTGACGTTAAACCTCGAATCGAGATCGTTGGGAATAATGGCGATCGGCATTCAACGGTCATGCCATTGTTCCCGTCGAAATACGCAAGCAAAACCTTTCCGATGCATGTTCCCCAGCAGCGTGTCGACGGTTGCTTTTGTGGAAGACCGTCTTCGGCTGTTCTTGCCCGCAGACAGTCACAGACACGTGCTTCGACTGGAGAACCATCGAAAGGGAATCTTCAGAAGGGTGAGAAGTTGAAAGTCGCCTGCTGGAGGGACACGTGGAACGCTAGAAAATCATTTACGCTGGTTCTAGAATGTGGGTTACCGAAGTTGCAACGTGCACGTGATGTTATTCGTATATTGCTAACTATTGAAAGGCTTTTCTATTTATTTTATTTTATATTGGACCATTTTTTATACAATTGAATATTTTAATCAAAATTCTTTGTCGAGTTCTTTTTTAAACTCTGTCGGATCATTTCTCGCGTACCTGTGTAATTGAGAGATCTTGAACTGAATCGGGAAGTTTCTTAAATTTGAGGAAAATGTGAAAGAATTATTCGTAGCAGCGATATTGGAAAATCGAAGATTCTTTTAATCGACAAATAACGCGTGTGTTTTTGTTCGATAAAGAAAAATGTCAGTCCGATTAAATATCGCGATGATCACATAAATGGAAATACAGAGTTATAAATATTTCGCGATTCGCAGGTAGGCGATCATTGAAAAATTATCGGACGAAACGCTCGTCGATCCTCGTATGAAAATTCAGATTATATTGCTACGCTATCAGCCGGTACATAAATTTTTAAAGGGGGCTTCATCCCTCTGCATCGAATAAATCTTGCGCGCAATTAGCATACGAAATGCGTGATAATGATCAAATCTGCACATGTACGCGGCCGTGTGCGAGATATTAAGCGTCCACTCGGAAAAGGGGGCCACTTCCTCGAATGACTTCATCGCGCAATGAAAGCTGTAATAAGTGCCACGACACGCCATATGAATTGTACATCACGTGGAAATATTGTTACGCGTTAAACGCCTGATCGTCTCTGTCATCAAAATTGTACGTTCACATTTTGGAATTTTCCTTTCGCAATCATGTAGCATTTAATTCTGCATTTTAATGCAAAGAGTGTAATAAAATAAATATATATTACGATAAACGAAACATACGTAAAATTATTCTTGTCTCGTTGGAATCAGTTATTTTATTCAGAGATCGTCCTTTTTAAAGATTTTACCTATTATGTCAATCAATGAAATTGAAAAGAGATAATAAAGTATTCGTTTAGTATCGTAAAATTGTCCTATGTTTATTGAAATCGAGCTTCTTTTGTTCTATAATTTTCTTCTTATTTTAATTCCGTTACGATTAAGAGAAAATAATGGAGAATTTCGAATGAATATAATACTGTAAGCGAAAATAAATTAATAATATATATGTATACGTAGATACGACTTTCGTAATTTACTTTTATATCTCGTATTAACTCTGCAGAGATTGCAATCCTACAAATTTCGTTATACGTCGTGATATACCTGAGGGATATAATGGTTTTAGTTTGTATCGCGGTGATAATTTTTGCATAAAAGTTATATATGAAAAATGTTTAATTCTACTAGAATAGATGCAATTTATTAATAAATTGATAATTAAATAAAGCATGAATGTTCCCTTGCGGCAATATTCATTCATTATGCATATGAAAATTAACAACTAAATAATTCATTCTCTGTCCTTTTCTTTCTTGAAAATCAATTTTATCATGTCATAATATTCTACGATATTTACGTATATGATTGTAGCAATACTAAAGAATAAAATCGTAAAATCAAAGAAATCAAACGATAAAATCGTAATTTTACGGGCTGGCTACTTAAAAGATATGATACAATTTTTTCTTAAATTGCGAATAAACAGAAAACTATTTACTTTAACTGTCTCCGATTGTAAATCCTTTCAACTGCACAATCCTCTCAATCTCACAGTGCTTCTATTTTTTTTTTTTTTTTTCTTTGCTCTATCCATCAAATCGATCCAACCAGCCAAAATCCTCAAGAGGCGAATTTAGAAGACGCGGCTAGACTATTTGTCAAACTGGTACTGGATGTGCACTCGTATTTTTCCTATCACACGATTCACACCTTCCACTCACCCATCGGTATACTCGTTCACGAATACCACACACAGGTCTACAACGATTTATACAGCAGGATCACACGTCTATATACCAGATACGACACACCCCTACATTCGATTGGATAGTTTATTTCATGATACGCCTCTGTGCCGCGTTTTTGTTGCAGCTAACTAACTCTGTTACGACCCTTAAATTTTTATACTTCAATTTTGCTTTCTTCTTTGCAAACAGAAAGCATTTGTAGTGCTTTAATATTAACCACCCAAATATTCCACGATGATGCATATACCTTATATCAAGTACATCGTTGAAGAAAAAAGTATAGGGTACTATAAAAGGCTACTAAATCATACGAATATATCACTGACCCCATTATTGGAACCGCCAAACCGTACAAGACCTGGGAAAAAGTGGCCAGCAAAGCTGAAGAAAGGTTAAAGGGAACTTGTTATTGAGGGACTCTTCGTCCGGAGATTTAACACTTAGTAGGGACTCGACACCGTATTAGCCTATAGAATACCTTATATTCCCATTATTAACAAAAGTACGATATATATATATAAAAAATGTTTTAAAATGTTTAACATACAATTGAAACGAGAAGTCTCCAATAAGACGCGCTCCTATAGCATAAGAAATTTTTCATATTTTGTTCAGGCTTGAAACATGTTTTTTCGAATTAGAAGGCCATGATTGAGTCGAAAATAGAGGAAATGACAGCGGGGTTAAGAACGGAAGACAGAAACGCGATGAGCCAGAGGATAGCGATGCACCTTGAGAAGCGTGCTCTTCTAGCAGGCACCCTTGTCACCGTGCACACGCGTGAATCGTGACGTAAAACTAAAGGCGGCGCGTTTTTCGTGTCTAATTTACAGCCTGTCAGAGCTACGTGCCAACCCATCACTCAGCCACTCATATCGCGGAAAATATGCATAATTCATAGACCCCACCGGTACGGTATATAATATTCCGTTGAGGTCGGCGAACGCCAAGCTTCGCGATCGACCACCACTTGAAATTTCACCTCAACTGTACGTACATACGTACATTGTACGTGCAGATCTCCAATAGGTCGTGGAATAAAAGTCTTGTTAGTCCAGTATATGTATACCTGTGCAGAGTATCTATTATCGCTTACTATCATTGTACGTACGTACGTTTATTCAAATTTATTTCTATTCATTGCTAGTGGAAAGTAAAGAAAAATTATTTGCCAACGGAAATTTTAACGATTATTTTCTTTCGTCGTGCTAATCTCGCTTATTGGTTAGTGATGTTTTGTAACATCAGTAGAAATACTTTAGATGATCAACTTGAATTTCTATAAACTTTTAAAATTCTGCACAGTTTGAAGAGTCGTTTGAAATAACTGTTAAACGATGGTAAATACGAAAGAAAATTGTAAATGTTTCAATAGCCATTATTTATAGACATCCTGTACATGCGTATGTATGTAATGGAAATTTTCGAGTGGACAAAATTCGTGTCGAGTGGAGATTGATTCGGTGAAATTGATCGGGTGCATCGTTCGTGAAGTAGTACTTTGACAGATTTGGAAAAATTGTATTCATATCCTCCATTGAGTTTGTAGAATTTATACTTTGGAGAGGAATTTGAAGAAGGCAATCGTTAATAATACGAAGCTTGCAGCTATTCGATTGTCTGCGAAAGCTTATCTGGTGAAGTTGCAACCTTATGTCATTTATTTTTCAAGTTACTAAAGATAAAACAGGGAAAAATATGGAAGATAGATTTTCTATTTCTTTTATAGAAGAGCCATTTTTAAATTATACGTGCGTTAAATTCTGTTTATTTGATTTTAGGATTTTTTCATTTCTTTTACTTTCGTCTGACACGAATTTATTGTGCGTTTTTAAAAGGATGGTATTTTTGAATCTAACAGGTTGTTCTCTATTGGAATTACATCGTATTAAAAGTACCGTTTAGGTACTGAATCACTTCAATATCAGAAAATCAACACAAAATAATATATCACGTTTTCCCCAAGTGGTTTACAAACGAGATTTTTATTTTACGTTTGCGCGATGACGAGAATATCGATATTTCTTTCCCATTTTATATATGAAAGTACCATAGCAATATATAATAAATAAATTTTGTTTCCTTTAATAATTTCAAGGATTACGATAATTAACGGGAGCTTAAACAAATCGTTTGCTACGATCGACTCATAAAGTTATTCGAAACATCCGAGAAACCATTTCTTGGTCTTTTCACCGATCGGTTCATCGATTGGTCTTTAAACGAACCTGCATCGATTAAATTTTGTCGATAAACGAAATATTACATTAACCTGAAACGAAACTACTGGCCATGTAACAAAATACAAACGAACAAATATCGACCACCGTACGAGCAAACAACCGTTTGTTTTTTAACCAGCGCAGCGTGCCAGAGAAACGCGGCCACGCATTGCAAATATCAAACAGTCTCGCAAACACGCTACTACGAGAAACCGTTGTATTTTCCAACTTCATCCAGTTATGGTTCTTTTGCCTCGGTAAATTCCGATGGCAGCATACAATACGTTTCCTTACGACATCTGCTGTTGCAATTTTTAGATAAGAAGCATGCAAACACCTAAGTCATGAAATAGGAGCGAAATATACTTTGGTAGCAAATATTTTGCTACGAAAGATCGATTCTCCCTCAACAAACTGTTTATATAATTCAAAATTCACTAAACATAATTAATTTTGCTCGCTACGTACAAATGCACAAGCCATACGCACAAATAAGACAAATCTTTATATCAAGTTCTAACTTATTTATTTAATTTCTAATTTTTACACGAAGTAAACGTTTAAAATATATACTCTATATTTATAATGTGTTAGAGGCTATAAGTAATGTGATTGAAATTTTATATCATAGAAAATTCACTGTCAAGTGTAGATTGAAATTAAAAATTACGAAGTTTTAGCAGGAATGTTTATAATAATTTATAAATAAAGGACATTCAGTCAACTGCGAATGTATTAACGGAGCTAAAGTTTTGAAGGTGCAGATAAAAGTTTATTACTAGGAGAGTTAAAAAGTTCATAAGTAAGGCGACGTCTTTATTAGTAATTAGGTATTTTAACGAATGATCAAAGTTCATTCTTTTATGCGTTGAAGAAACGAATTTTTTAATCTTCTTTAGACACTGCATAAAGATAAATCTGTTAAAAAATTCTTCGTAATGTTATATTAACATGAAATGACCGCCGGTTTCTCAGCGATTTCCACGAAGAATAATAGGAACGGAGAAATAATCAATATTCTTGAATAATGCACAAGATAATTTACTTTTTAAAAAGAATTTTCATTCCTTTAATTACAATTTACCTTCGTAAATTCGTAGTTAAAAAGAAAATCAAGAAAGTTTTGCAGGTAATCTACCCTTTAAGAATAACTGACAACGGCTGTAGCAATTTCTCCTCGTAATTCCAACAAAAATTAACCAACAAATTTCAAGATAATTCATCCTATAAAACAGAATATAGAATTTTTATACCACAATTTTCCATAGAAAAGAATCCATCGTTCTATACCTACTTGATGAGTGCTAAAACCGAAGAAACATTTTCTTAACGCTTTTCCCGACGATATAAAATCTCTAAAAGCTCCAAATATCCCACGATTCCTCGGAAAGCGTTTAAAACGTCGCTCAATATAATCTCCAATTTGCCGCGGAACATTAGTCCAGGACTTAATTGCTACCGAAAAACACGATCACGTAAAAGAACATGGCGAAAAACGTGGCGTCCGAGCGTATTAACGCCAGCCGGGTTATCCAACGGGGTGAATTCGTCGTAGGCGGTTTTTACGTGTCACGTATGAGACTTCCTCCTCTTGGCAAGGCTGGTATCGTACAGAGGAGATGGCAGGCCGGACGACGACAACAACCTACCAGTATGACGACTCGACGCGACGCAACGTCGCGGTTATTACACCGAGAGTCAACGATTTCCTGGCATTACGGCGTCGCGTCGTCCCCGTGAAATCCACGGGGAAATGCGCCAACAGCCGTTGTACGTCGTTCGATACGCGATCACGCCGGTCACCTCCCTGTGGTGTCTCTTCGACACATGCTGTTCCCTCATTCTCATCCAGCGTTTCCTCCTCCGTCTCGTAGTTCCGCTATTTCTCACCGCCTTCGTGTAAACAACGTGTCGTAGATTGGACGATTTATTACGATAATTAACATTATAATTTGCATACTTCATGGCATACATTTTTTACTTACGTCTAATTTTGCTTCGTATAAAATTTGCAATTACAAGGCGTCCTGTTCTATGGCTCATTTGTAATTTTATAGGAAAATTTACTAGATTCAACTCGAACCACTTCTATACTTAATCGATAGTGTCGTATGTGATACGAAAATGGTAAGGGATCAGGTGATCGTCAAAAAGTGGAGCACAGAAAAGCATTGCATGCCAGGTCCATTTTTCGTTGACGACGTCGAGCCAGCGAATGTAAATCGAGGACGCGTTCGTAGTTGAGCTTTGAAAAACAGCGCGTGTAATCGTGGCTGACTACCATTGGGAGGAGAAAGCAACCCTTTAAGGCTTCTCGATGCTGAATTTTTAATCGCGTGTCGCTCGCGTAATCGCGCGCCCTCCTATGAATATGTTAAACTGGACGAAAGCTCGAACGAAAGCCACGCGGATTTAATTAACACTGGCTGATGAACGACATACGAGTAACGGAATTGAGTAGCTGGTCGCGAAAAGGCAATTAGCACGTTGCTACCCCGTAGAATAATTCATTTTATATGATTTTCGCTTTTCAGTAAGGCAACTTGTAGTTTGGACAAGGTTTTTTCTATAGGGTTTTTATTAGGAGGGGAAGCTTTTACTTGATTGTACTCGAATTGTTTGAGAAGAGGCAACGTATTTTTAGAGAATTACTATTAATTTATGGAGTGGTGGTTATGTAACATTTCTTTTGATAATCCTTTCCCATTCATCGTCCAAGTTCTCATCTTTCCCGGTAATAAATTTTTTCAAGTAATTTTCGCAGATCCCTTTAGCATTAAATTCCTCATTATTAAGAACATTTTACTGGGACCAACTTTATGGAAAAAGTTGGTAAGTTGAGAATTAATTGAATAAAAAAAGAAAGTGAAATAATAATCTACAACTTCTTACCATTGGTTTCCACGTTAAAAATTCAGATAATTATTATGATTGTGTTACTATAATGAACCTGTTTTAGAGCAATAGAATGACATGATAGTAAAATACACAATGGTATAATTATAAATAAACAAAGTATGAATTATAAAAGGTACAAATACATAGAATTATTTGTCTACTAATGAAAGTTACTTGTTTTATTATAAGGGAAATTTAACATCGATGATGAGCGTACGAGAGTAGTTGACAATGGTTTGTTAGGATAATACGATGTAAAGTACGACGTACCTTCTGTATTATTTAGGTTAAGATGCTTTTACCGTAATACAACACGAAGGAAGAGAATACTATTTACATTATTGCAGTCTACAAAAAGATTATACGAGAAAATAGTCCTTGCGCTCTGTCATTTTTATTTTTCTAATTAAATTAAACTATACAGTTATAATGTCACCCTAAGTATTTTTAAAGACTCCCCTTTTGGCATTAAATTTTACTTCATAAACTGTTATACGTCTACGAAATGGCATCTAGAAATATAGCAAATCACATTTTATGCTTGCAATATCACTCGACATTTGTCATCCATTTATGCTGTTCGAACTCCAATGCATGTCAAGACACGGAAAATAAAAATGTATGTGTGACGTTGCTGTCGATTGTAAATTTAAAAGGAATTTCTTCATCAGTTTCTGAAGAATTGGTAGAGAAATATATTTTCTACTTGAGAAATTTATTTCCTAAATGAAAAACAAAAAGAATAAAAGTTTTAAAAGTACGACAGTAAAGATATAACACTTCGCTAATTGTAATAAACATGTAAGAATCAATAAAAAGATATTACATTGAGAAACTTCTTTTTTCTTTAAATCTTCCTTCTTAATTTTTCAGGAATTAATAGAAAACTATTATTAGAATCTATGTTAGAGAAGTAAATAAAGATGATAAATGCCGAATAATTTTCCATTACCGATATCCAATGAACCTTTAAAGCTTAACTATTTCTAATAAATATCCCAGGATTAATAACGAAATATCAGATTTCAAGTGAAACCCGATCCTCCAATTAATACTCTGCAACTCAAGTTAATGTACCAGCGGCGTATTTCGTTTCTCCCGTGACACTTTACCGTGAATTCCCACTAAGAAATCGAGTGAATCGTTCGAGAACCTAAAAAATGATTTAAAAAAAAAATAAATTCGTAATATGTCTAGTTAAATTCGCGAATAAACATTTCCTTATAAATACATTCGCCATCGCATTTATTTTTCGCCGTATAAAGTAACGATAAAATAAATAGCTCTTATTCATCTTGTCGCAGAAGTCACTAACTTTGCAGTGAAATTTCGCAACATCTTCTTTCAATAAAAATTACATTTTCATATAGCGTACAAGACATTTACGTGTGACCGTATGCTAATATCATTCGAAACCACTAATAGAATTTCACGTATGGCGAACATACAAATTCATCAACGAGAGATTCATCAAAGAATCGCGTTCGATTCACCGAATGCGTACGTTTATAGCGATTCACGTGGAACAGCGCGGGACTTCAATGGAAATTATACTTTATAATGGATACTAAACGAGGGAGGTATCCGGCATGCCTTGCCGGAAGATAAACGATTCAAGAAGAAACGTAGGAAATATTTGGCCACCGTCCTCCTTCGACCAGATTCAAGGGGCACGAAAATTGAATAATGGAAGGACGGGGGAGAAGTTTCATCGGTGCTTTCAGCCGAACGAATTTTTCAAGTCGTTTATTCGTAGCACCCTGACAATATTCTGCCGGTATTGCTGGAAGATGCTGTTTATCGATCGAATAATCGATAACCGTTGACTTATTGACAAATATATCGTTAACGCGGCGAGATAGCGTTATATCTATGGCACGTGAATTATTGGGAATTTTTGTTTAAGGTCGTCGTCGTTATCCGAGAAGATGAATTTCTTGAAGTTTTAAAATAGTTATTTTTCTTTATCAATAATACAGAAACGCGTGAACATTGTTGCGTTAACTTTAAATTTTATAAGCGTTAATAACCACCATAACCCATTAGTTACCCAATTACTTGACACGACGAATCAGATCCGCAGATTAAAAAGACAATACCCTTTAGATTTAGGCATTAGATTCAACTAGAATCAAACATACTATAAACTCTTATAATCCAAGTTTCAGTACCACGCCAAAATAATTTACTTATAATTCTCAATGAGAATTGATTGTAAAAATTCCAGCAAATAAAAAAAGAAACTTTAAATTTGAATTAATTTTATTGCTGATGTGTGTTACACATAGTATTTGTTCTAGATAATGTTCGTTGAATTTATTCCACTTCTTGAAATCATGTACGAATTAAAGAGTTTTGTTTCAGTCCAGATTAGATTCAATTAGGTTATCGCTTTGGTTCAGAGGATAGTAAAAACACATATTTAATACGAAAACTAATTAAAAGAGAACACTTTAGAAGTTGTTTTTTTTTAGAAACCCTAAAAGAAGACTTTAAAATTTCTCTCTTATAAAAGACGAAGAATCTCACTTGTCATGTTCCTCTACTGTACGATTTTTATATAACCGTGTGTTCGTTTTTAACTGTAAATATATGAAGTTACGTATTAAGTATGGAATAAGATTACTTTTGTTCTTTGTTAAATACTTTAATATGCGCATATGTTTCTTTGAAAATTGTACCATGGGTAATTTCAAAGTTTCTGCAAAACTATATACAGTCGCAAAGTTTAGATATACTGAATCCGAACCTTAAGACGCGGTCTTAAAACGAAGTTCCAAGTAAACGCTGTAAATATAATTTCTAGTAAAACGTTGTGTATTTAGTAGGTATGCTTGAATACGGTAGGCAAATAATTCATATAAAAAAAACTTCAAAAAGTAAATTCTATCTTTCATTCAATAAAGTTTTGTTTCCAGAGAGAATATGTATATATATAACAAGAATAACGAAACTTTAGTTCGAGCGGAAGCACATTTTATGCTACGCTGCTAACCCAGCTTTGTAAGATTCAGGTCAGAGTTAGATAAAGTTTAGACAAAAGATATTGGAAAGGTTATTTTAAATAATAAATCCTATATAGTTCGAATATTACTTTAGATGGAAAATGAAATTTCAGTAACGCAAAATGAAACATTTTAATGTTGCCCATTCGTCACATATTTTTCATTTCATCCAGATGTTCGCTAATATCAGATTCTTCTAACTGATTTACATCTGTACATATTTCAAAGTGGTCGATTTTTCAAAAGTTATCCTGATCATAGTTATTAGCAACTCAGAGACCTGCAACGATTATTCAGCCTCGTAACAACTTATCGTTTACTGCAATCAATAACCCAATTATCTCACGAATCATCGAATCGTTGCAACAGATTCGTGCAAAATCACCGCGGCGCTGATCGTCTAACGGTTACTAAAATGAACTCTCGGCTCGCGTGATCGATCACGAAGCGTGCGTCGACCGGCCGGACAACCGCAAAGGTGAAATAAAATTCATCGACTTCCATGAGCCACGGGACTACATCAAAGCCAATGAGAGGGTGCACGGAGTCTAGTCGCGGAGGACGCAAGCCTGGCCAGGGGTGGCTCGACTAAATGTAGCGTATAATTTAGACAGCAGCTGTGCCGTGCGACAAATATAATTCGACACATCAATCTGCGGCTTTTGGGGCCGAACTTTGCCTGGAAAAACGGCGGACGAAGTGTCAGATGTCGTGTCACACCGGTGAAAATTCATACGACGAAGGAAAGTTAAAGTGAAAGAAAACACAGAAGGATTGTGCAGCGTTTAGAAGTCGCTGGATTCAGACGCATTAACCATTCTTTTCTTTCAGATTGTAAGATTCGGAAAAAATGTAGTCGGTCGTACTGTAACTAATTTTAAGAGGTACAATTCTCGAACTCGATACCATCGCACAGATTAATAATCTCGGAAGAAAATTAGATTTTAATCGATGTTTTCCTTACGAAAAGAAAAAAGAGAAACCTTCGTCCCAACGAACCTACTAGATATGTATTCCGAAAAATACATTGCGTTTTTAATGGTCGATTGATTTTATTATATTCTCTGTGTTATATATTTAATAAGATTCGAGGAGAATTCCATGTATTTTTGCGAAGTATTACTTGACAGATATACTACTGCTTCTATTGTGGGTGAACGTCAAATGCATTAAACAACGGGAGAAACTGATCATCAAATAGTCAATAAGAAGAATATTATTCTTCAACAAGGCAAAAAGTTCTTATCTTTCCATAAAACATTTATCAAGAATGTACTTCACCTTATTCATATTTTGATCCTCAAAAAACATATTTTTTTATGACAGAACATTGAATACTCCACGTAATCCGATACTACTTCGCGTTTTGTGTTCGAAGTTATATATTTCAAAAAATCCAAGAATATATTGCTTAGTTTTGAACAGTTTATTTTTAGCTTGCGTGTTTTTCATCCAGATCGCAACAATGAATTGAAAAGGTTTCAACGTCCAGGAGAATTAGCGCGTCGCAGGCTTGAAAAACGTATTTGAGATCGATCCATGGTGATAAATAAGAAATTAAATATCGAGCCGAAGCTCCTGCGAGAGGGCCGTAATTTATAGGGAAAGTTCTGGTGCGAGAGAAAGTGCGATTGGGCGGTCTCGCGGGCGAAAATCGTAACGCGAGTAAAAAAAAGAACCAACGGGGGCTCAGTGAGAAAAAGTAAATCGAACTTCTGAAATAAATTCTCCTCGCGGCAGCCCATGCAACGTGGCTAAAGCGTTCATTTGGATCGTGGTAAGAAAAGGTTCGGGCGATTCTGTTGGAAACTTCTCGCCGAGCTTTTCGAATAATGCGAACGCAGTTATATCATCCAAAAGATTTTTAGGTTTCATCTCCTTTTTCTTCTTTTTTTCTAGTCTTTAAACGAAATATTAAGTTATTGGAGTACAATTGAAAGTTACAAAGCGTTGCAATTGTTCCTGATCTTTGGGTGAATTAATGACGAAGCAAGATGACCATTTTAGGACGGAATTTTTTCCTGGACATTATAAATAGACGATCACTCTTTACTTTTCTAAGAAAAATAATTTACATTCCGTATCTTTCAGAGGAAAATAACGTACACGTTAAAATGAACTATTCGTGGAAAGCATATAAATAATTTGACAGGAAACTACATGCCAAAATCAAATTACCATATAAATATAGACTCATAGGTTTCCCGCAATTTGCACTGGCTGATATTCAGCAAGTTGTTGAATTGTTAAATGGAACTGTAATACGGCAAGTTACTATATAAACTTACTATATTATACTTTACTATAGATACTGCTATGTAAATATGAACAAAGATGTAATTATTCGATAATCCAGAAATAGATTCATATCCTCTTCCAGAATTAATAAATATCGCAACTATCATTGACAACTACATAGAATAACGAAACAACAACATAAATATGAATAAAGACGTAATTTTCATCAGATTCGAGAGTCCTAGCAGAGATTTATGATCTCGTACTTCACATCGGTGTAAATACGCGCAAAGGGCCATCGAAGCGGATCGATCGGAACGAAACAAGCGCACAGTGGCCGACACAGGTCACGCTATAGAATGGGCGCTGTGAAAAAAGGAAGAAAGAAACGAACAGCGGACACGTGGAATCGTTTGGTTCGTTATGGCAATAATTTTTCTGGCGTTGAAAGCAGAGTGTGAGTGTATACAAAACGCAGCTATGCGTCTGATATCGAGAACGTGACCAGCCTCGTCTTTCAAAGTCTAAACAACCGGTAAGAACCACTCACGCAGCACTTCAGCATCGATCCCCGTAGCAAAACCGATGACGCCATCCGCCGAGCGTCCAGACTCGCTGCTTATCGTCCTTTCGATAAACTTTCCACGACGAATATTGCACGAAGCTCCTCTCGACCCCTCTAACGTTTCAACCCGGCTAAACCAATAAAAATCGGCCTTGTCCGCCGCATGAAATAAGCACGCGTGTGATGATGGTTTGTTCTTGGAACACGAAGTGGATTAACGACGTTGTGGAAACTAACCACTCGTTATGTACTCCTGTGTCACCTAATAAATTACGGGGTTTTGTTTAACGTTAGGAGTACAGTGAAACCTTGGTTATCTGAACTGGCCATGACACACGCACAATGTCTCGATCGGATTTTTCGGTTGATCCCACCGTTAGATTTTACGCGTGAGATCATTCATCTTGAGTTATTTTGTGAGTACTAATATTCAACGGAAATATGAATTTTGAATTAATAATTGAAATACAAATGGCCATATTCAAGAGAACAATTTTACTATTGCGATTTTTGTAATAAGATGCAATGCGAGGATGTATCAAAAGAAGATACTTAAAGAAGTAAGAGAAAAGGAATTGGAAATAGAAGATTTCATTCGACTTTCGAACGAATGGAAAATTCGAATAATAAAAAGCAAAGCGAAAGAATATAATAAAAGTAAATTGAAGGTAATGAAAAAAAGCAACACAAGAGAGTTTCATACCAAATAAAAAGAGCAATGTAAAGGCAGCGAAAAAGTATAAAAAATTTTGCACTAGAAAGAACAATACAAGAATACCGAAAGGAAGAATTCCACAACAATAAAAAGCTGGTACACAAGAGAAACGAAAAAAAGAAAGCTGAAACTATAGAAAAAAACTTATCAGATACACCGAAAAAAAGGATTTCAGAGAAACGAGTTTTAAGGGCAACAAAAAAATTCCAGTAGCACGAAAAGCACCATAAAAAGGACACCATAAAAGAGACGCTATAAAAAAACACTAGGACAGGAGGAAAATACGACAAATGAAAATATGACGGACGAATTCTCGAGATATCCTAGAATTCTAAAGAACATGTCCCAAGAAGGGGCTTTAGGCAAGATGGAGTGGTACTAAAATTAAAAAATGTACAACGATATATAGAAAGTGTTCATTAAAGTGTACAGCAGTTCCTCTCAATATGACAAACGCATAAAATTCAGCAACTCGCAGACTTCTGTAACTGGCTATGTGCAGAAGAAGAGAGAATTAATAAGTATAATGAGTGGAAGATTGAAAATGATGAAAATTAGAGAAAGATGAAAAATGATAAAGAAATTTGTATGATACAATGAAAAATGCAGGTAATGCTCGTGAGATGTAAGATATAAATGGTTGGTAATTGGAGGGAAAGAAATTTGCTACGTTACCCAATAACAAAACCAACAGGAGTGTTTCCTGATTTTGCAGCGTGACTATGAGTTTTGCTCTCGACTAATCTATTTTCCAGCGAGGCAATCACGTCTTCTATACAAAAGTTAATTAACAGAGGATGTTTCCTCTTTTTTTTTCTCTTTTTTTAGAAGAAATAAATCGTATATTACGGTAATATCATACTTTAAAAAGTCTTAAATAAATCATAGTCGATCCAACTTTTCAATTACATCTCCGACAATCTTTCCTAAGAATTAAACGAAGGGATAATTACCCATTTGAGGATAATATATCACTAAGAAATAAAGTTAATCCATACGATTATTATTGGACTCGGAACTTCCCATCTCCCAAAAGACTCCTCTAATGGATCGAATAGTACGAACCGCTGATGAATATTTCCTCTCGAATTTTATTTATATGACTTTTTAAAACGTACGCAATGACTATAAATCCTCAATCCGTCTAATGAATGAACGCGAATGTTTACGTAAAGTCGTATCTTTATGGATGCAACTAAACACAAAATATACATAAAGATTTGTGCAATGAATATTCAATACTTTGTTAGATATCCTCTTTGTCGAATGATTTCTTCCCAGCATTGAGACATATGATCGCATATCATTTGCTTCAATATTTTGTGTTTGTATCGTTCCACTCTATATATTACAGTTTTACCTGAAAATCTCACAAAAGTAAAAGAGAAATTCCAAACTGTTTGCAAATAAAATGTCTGAAATTGTTGGCAAATAAAATACCCATATCCTAATATCGATCAACGAAGCCTATTTTATATATCGCCATTGATACCAGCGATATTTACGAGATAAACGCATTTGTTCCTTACGCGTTTCCCTTCAAAGTTCCCGCGAGACACGCGTGACAGATAGAACTCGGTCGAACAAAGTAGGAAAAGCGTTAGTACGAAATTAAGGGTCGTCTAGGGCCGTTCGATAAAGGGGAAACCGTACGGTCTCCTGAGGCGCATATACTTGGGGAAGATCCTCCTTGAATAGCATAAGAGTATACGAGCATGTCTCATCGACACGAGGCACATCTTGTCGACTGCACCCTCGCATGCTTCCTCGTTCTTATTCTCTCTTTTCCTATTTCTCATGTATATTCCATACGCAGTTGCACGCACCCTATAAAAGGAAAACACGCTTCGCCCGTCTATTATACGACTTTTTCGTTCCGCAATAAAGACCCTGGTACTCGTTATACGCGCATCTACGAATAGTCCTGTGCTATGTGTTCTGGTTGCTTAAAAATTTCAATATACTCGGATAAAGGAAAATTCTTCGACGTGGCTCGAGTGCAGCCAGGGCCTGTTTTTCAACCTTCCACCTCGTGATATTCGTTTGTGTCACTCGTGATATACGTTTGTCATAAGCCTCTTCTTTCGTGAACATTACCGTCTGCCTAGTCTGTTATGCGATCTCCGTAGAAGATTATGCTTTTCGTTTATTTCGCGATTGAGAGTTTGCTGGTTTCCTTTGTTTATTTCATAGAACGTTGAAAAATAAGACGCTAAATGTTTGATGACTTTTTGTATAGTAAGAATCAGAATGAGTATACCCTTTATAGGAACCAGGTTCGCATAATATTGACTAACTTAATAGATAATACAGACTTACTTGAAATATCTATGTTTTTTTTACTATTAATTTGCATCCCTACGTATTTTATATCTTTTCAATCAATTTTCAATCTGTGCTATATATACATATACGTGTAGGAGTTTTTGAAAGAATTTCAAATTTCCTCGAAATATATACATATATTCACTTTTGGCTCCCACTATACAGTAGGTTTGATTGCACCCCACTGACTTCACTAAAGAAATAAAATAGTTAAACTCGAAGATGGTATCCCGCTGGGGGTAGCCATCCACATGTTATTTATCAACTAAGTTAGAAAAATTTACCAAATGTCAAGCTGGAAAAATTGTAAAGTACAAATTAAATAATAAAAAGAAAGTAGGTTTGATTATATTTCAGCTCACCTTTTTAAAAGAATTTTACAAACAGACATCTTCGTCGAATTAAAAAATTGAATATTAAAGTGGAAGAAAGACCTAAGCCAAAATTAGGAATTCTATTTTATTTCGCCTCGCAAATTTATAATAACTTAAACTCATTTAATCTTAAGGATCTCGCGCTATTTGAAACTCTTAACGTAACGCGAGTTCAAGGAACTCAGTCAGTTAGTGCGTGTCCGTATAAACGGTCCCACTTATCGCTCCGCAAGGCTTCTAAACGCGCATTCATCACGCACTTCTCTGAATCTGAAGCGATGTGACACATTTTCGATACACGCGTTCCATTTCAGTTTGCATTCGGAAAAAAAAAAATGTTTTGTCGCCGCTTCATAAAAGCGTGCACAAAGACGACTTCATGAATGTTTAATACGCGCGTTTAGCATACCCCACGAATGCTTTCAGACGCCTAACTGATTCATTTAGAATTGTATCGCGGGCGCACAGCTTCAATTTTCTATACACGTTCCTTTTCGTTCCACGTGACAAGGCAAGGGAACGGATCATAGCGAATGGTACACTTAGCTGGATTCTGCGACCAATTTAATCTCGCCTTGTCTATTATATAATTTGCTATATTAAATGTTGCCATACAAATTTTCCGTACGTCGATATATTCTTATTTAAAAAGTATTCTAAAGTAAAAGAATCTTATAGATGGCGAGCGACATTTAACTGTACTGGTAAGCGTAAATGTTACATATATGTTACATATATATAACATAATATATGTATATGTTGCTATTCTCATATATTCTCGTGAACGGAGGTTCCATGTTAAATAGATAACCCTGCATATTACGAATCATTTTGACCCACTTTCGATGGTTACTGCACCGAACATCCAAAACGAAGAATTCCTCCATTCTATCTCCAAAACTCTATGTTACAACAGTCTCTTCGTCGATATCAAGAAAACGATACAAGAACCTGAAACTCTATCTTCTTCAGCAAATTCCATCCAATCTCTAAAACATTCGACTCTGCTCAGAAAACTCCGCCAACCGTTTTAATTCCCAATCGAGAAGTCTCAGTACCATTAACCGTGCAGCAAACAAACCGGCGAAACTTTAACGACGAAAAGCTGTACTTCTATCGTTTTATGTTTTTCAGAGGATGGTGTTTAACGAACACTCGAAAGATCGTCAATCCCGCCGAATTACATCGTTGTTTTACCCCTGGCCGCGGAACTTTCTGCATCGCGGCGGTCGATTCGCTTTCGCGAACTTCCTCTCGAGCAATTAGCCTCGTTAAAGAGTCGGAAAGGGCGATGAAGATGCAAGGAATGCGAGGGAGTGACGATGGAAACCTGGCTTTGTTCTCGACTTGCGGTGGATAGGACGAGAAAAAGGTGCCAGCGACAAGACGGCTGGTGCCAACACAGAGAAGTAACGCGGCACAGGAGGGTACTCGCAATAAATAGCTTAATTTCCTTAATTAAAATCCCTCCGCTTAGGGTCCGGGGTCCGTTCGATCGCGCGCCACCCGGAATTATTCAAGCCTCTGCAGGCTTGTGTTTCCTGTCCCATTCCTGGTCGACACAATGCTCGAACAATGGCTTTCCTGCGATCGAAACAACACGCCTATCTCTGTTTTCCGTCTGTAATTGGGGATGGACGGTCGCCAATTGCCATTTCGAAGCGTTCCCAAGGTTTTCGATAGTGTAAAAATTGGAATTATTTGAAATATGACTGAATAGTTGAGGATATTCACGGAGAAAGCGATGGTAAAACGAAATGGCGAATCGAGTAAATTTTGTTGCAAATTTTAGTTCGAGTTTTTCAACGTTAGCTACGTTCGATCTTAAAGAACTTTGTTCTTTCTATGTTGTCATATTTACCGAAGAAATACTCCTGCGGTTTGTTTCGCGACAGAAAGATGATTTATTGTTTCTCATCTCGTCTCAACTATAATTAATAGCTCAATTATGCTCTTCGTTATATTAACAATTAATCTAAAAAATCTCCAAACTTACCAATCTCGAATACGTTCGAAAACGATCGAAAGTCTTTCAGAACGCATCACTGACTATGATTATTATTGCGTGCGAAAAGCCCGGCAGCTTTCAGAAGCACGCTTTCACCCACCCACACACCATACCCAATTCATCCTATACTTGAAGCACCCTTTTTCACAAGCAATTATGCGTTCAACGAGAGACACGGAAGCATAGAGAGCAAATGGTTCGTTAGAGAAGGGCGAAACAAGACGAAATGAGATGGATGGAACAGGACGGAGAAGGATGAAAGCGAGAAAGCAACGTAGGTAAGCACGACAGAGACGATGATGATTATTACAGAGTTAATGAGAGAGCAGTAATTGGTTGTGGCAAGCCGGCCACGCGGCTGACCAGCCACCGATCGTTCGCCACACGTTCACCGGTTCAACCCTGGCCACTGATCGTCACGTTGAATATTACAGAACAGCCATGGATGCGTGTGAGTGTTACGCGAGCGCACGTGTACACGCGTATTCGTACCATCCATGTATCATGGGGTAATTGTCGGAAAATACGCTAGTTTAGCGACACCTCGGGCAGGTCAGGGACGCGTGTCAGCTGGCATTTATTAACGCAACCGGATTCCCGATTGCTACCGGCTTGCTTAATGGAACACGGACCTGTCGATCGATCGCGTCTTTTAGGTCGTGCGAGGTACCAACAAGATTGCTTGCTTCTGTTTTTATCTTCGATTCGCTGGAAGAGTAATATCGACTGACGCAAAAGATGGCAACAGGATTGGAAATATTGACAATTTCTCGAAATTTACCTATCTCCATTTTTTCTTTTTCAGAAATTTTGAGACTCACCTGACAGATTTATCGCGAATGGTCACAGCGCCGTTCAGCGAAGCAAAATTAAAGAATTCTATTTTCGGGATTTATTTCCAGAAATTTGTAATTTCATTTCGGGACATTAAATCAAGGGAGTGAGTCAAGGAAAGCAAATTTTCAAGAAATTAGTTCGCGACAGAATCTCAAAATTGAAGATTTTCTACATCGGCCATTCTTTTAGGAAATCGACGATATCATCTTTTCTTACAGAATCTCTCTTTATATACGTATTTTATATGTATATATAATTTCTTTTTCGTACTGATTATATCATTGTACATTATCTTCATCCGATTGTCAGATGGTTATGAATGGCAATGAATTACTTTGTGTATAGCTTTCATGCAAAGAACGATGCACAGGGGATATACGTGGAATGGTTATGAGGATACGAGGTTTTGTCATGCGAGAAGAATCGGAAGAACAGAAGAATTTAGGGATAACGATGAAATGGATGATAAGGAAATTGTGAACGTCGGTTCCTATTCACAATTCACCCCTCGAACTTCACGCTTCATCGATGGATGTGCAAGTTCATCCTGAGTCACAGTCACGCTTTGCCATCTAAAAATCTGTAGCTTCATCTCTACACTAAAGTCATAAATTTATTAACAATAGAATTTTGATAGTCTTTCCACTACAAATATGTTATACACTTTTCAAAGGGAAAGCAAACTGAAATGATTTATATATGCACAAATCTATTAATTCTAAGAATTAATTCCATTAATCAGCCCATGCAAAACTTATATTATTTTTACACTATTTAGTTAATTCTGTACTTTTATACTGTTCGGGTAATTTTAATCTTATATTATTTTTCTTTGGCCATGAAGTAGGCGATATTTAGAACGGAATATGATCGCGAACGACGAGCGAACAGCTCGCGTATCACACCGACTGATTGCATTAAACTGTTCGGTCGCGTCCCTGACTGTACGCGACGAAATTAAAATCTCTGACGCGTGTCGCAAGGCTATAACAGACTTTTCGTGTGATCCTCAATTAACTGGATTAATGAGGGAACGGTAATTGGCTGTGGTGAGAGCCAGCGCGCCAGCCACTCGCGCTCTTCGGACCTGGACCGCACCCTTACAAAGCCGAATACGCACATGTCCCGTCTGCATGACGAACGACGCCGCCACTATTAATTTATTATCGCCAATTACGCGACTTACGCCACTTGCCAACTCCACCCACCGCACCTTTCATTAACATTATGCTATGTCAGTGAGAAGTGAAATCTGATTTCAGAGCTAATTGAGAGTTTTATTAGAGGTATGTAATTTGATATTAGGTGGTTCTTGCTTAAGAAACTTGTGCAATATAGTGCAGAATGGATGAAAATGGATCGAGTATAGACTGAGTTGATTATAGTAATTTCCGATATTGTAAGATGGTGTTTGATAACAGAAAAATATATATTCGGAAATATCGTGTAAGATGAATGGAATTAATTTTGGAATTCGAAAGTGGCGAGCAAATGTGTTTTTTTTTATGATATATATGTACATGTAAAATGAATGGACGTGAGTAAAATGAATAGAGTTGAGTAGGCTAAGCTCTTTCCTCGAATATCGTGTTTTAATATACACGTTTTAATATTCTATTTGAAGATTAACAAATTTCGGATGTAGGATTTTTAATGGAAATGCCCTGCCTTCAATTCTTGGGATTAATTTCTCAGTTTGGGTTAATAACTTAATAAATTACCTGGACACCTCTGAAACTTTCAATTAAGAGAAATGTGGTTAGGTTGTTAGTATGATCCAACATTCTGCGGAAACTTTTAATTAGAAGATATGGTCGTTTTTCGCTGTTAAGAGACGTTGATTACTGAAATAATTTTATCAAAGGTTCTTATATTTCCATTAACAAATAGAATTCATTGTTTCGTATTTCTTTCAGTTTACATTCTGCTATGATTTCGATTAAATTAGTTTACGAACAGAAATTCCGGTTTTATGAATTAATTTACTCGTGTACACATGTAATTTGGAGTTGCTGTTAATTGAAAACACAGCCGAGTACGAAACAGTGAGCAATTACGCCACACGGGTTTTACTATAATACATGTTGATAAGTGATACGTTTAAGAAAACATATTGCAATGGTAACAACACATGTAATAATTTCTGGGCAATAATAGCTGGAAAATTACAAATACATTATGAAGCAACTCGATACGAAAGTATCCAATAAGACAATTATTCGTATGTATTGTAGTATTGGATAATTAAATTGTGTTATATTCGGCAATTGAAAAACTAAGTAAGTAATACGGTAAATTATTATTAATATCTCTAACAATCATGTGATTAAGATTGTGGACGATTCAATATAGACGAGTATATGTGTAAATTAAAAAATTTTAATATCTAATTCATAAAGAAAGGGATTTCACGATGTACCAAATTCAAACTCGATAATTATGTATTCAAATACCGAACTAATCATTCTAGAATTCAATTTAGATATTTCTAAACTTTCTAGAAGATAACTTTTAAACGATGAATCAACTTGACAAATTAAACACTCATAATTTTCATAATATATTTAACTAAACTTTTTATTTTCGCTGAAAAATTTAGTGGTTTTAAACATAAACTACGTAGCCTTGTCATCGAAGTATCCAGAAATCCAATCTTCATCCATCATCCTCAAACCAACCATTCCACGACCGCGTCTCCATTCTTTCAAGGATATTTTAAAAACCTAGCAAACTGAGATTGATTCCACAAAAAATTTTCCTGATATAAAATACAAAATGGATAACCTTTTCACTTTACAGTATTCCAATTATCGAAGAACCCAGGAATCCAATCTTCACTCATCATGCGAAAATGCTACTGTCTTAGTTACTCTACGTGTTATATCTCTAAAATATCGTAAAAAGATCTAGTAAACCAAGATTGATTCTACCTAAAACTTTCTGAATTTTAACTAACATAATTTCTTCTGAAAATCCTTCCAAATATCAAAAAGTTGACTATCCAAAGACTATTCGATGTTCTCAATATTCTATTCACGTCTTTAGGAAAATTGCGAGGTTCTCATAAATTGGACTATTTTTTACCTAAACTTTCCCTGATTTTAAAATGAAACCCCGTATCTTGTTATCTTCATATTACATCATTAAACGACCCGCCCCTAATAACTTCGGATCCCCCAAAAAATTGTAAATACGTAATAACCTGTGACTAGCTTCTCCTCAAATTTCCTTAATTTATATAACGTCGGACTTTCACTTTCAATCCATCGTTTACTACCAAAAATTCATCCACCATCCTTAAACTCGCCATTCCATTGTCACGTCTCGACGGTATAAAGAAAATTCTCCTTAAAAAGCCAGTAAACTAGGATTGATTCGCGACATTAGCCCGATTTCGTCGGCGCAGGATATGAAGCGCGACGTTAAGACGATAATAGAATTTTCATGTAATCCTTAGTAATTCCCTTGCGGTCGCACAGGAACCCACGGACCGGGGGACCCTCGGCAAAAACCCCCGGGACACATAAGCGGGACCCGGACCGATGCTCCGTTTCACCCCCTCTCTAGTCGCCTTTAAATCCCCTGGAGGGTTAATTGCTCGATGTTTTGACGCGCGAGTTATCCGCAAAGGGTTTTTGCGGCCAGCCGCGGATCCCGGTCTGGCCTGAACAATTTTGCGCCGTGTTGTTTTGCAACGCGCCACAAGCCAACGTTACGGTCACCCACCGCTGGTGCACGCGCGTCCAGAAACGTGGCATGGTTCATGGTGCATAATATGGACATCCTTGTATGGATCATCGTGATGGGGTGTCTGCGTATGCGTGTAAATATGTTTCGTTTTTAGCGGATAATTGCGTTTTTGCAGAATTGTTTAGTGGGATTCACTTCGAGAGATAATATTATAGTTAGAGGATTATAGATTTATAGTTGGTACAAGCAGCACAGTAATTTTGGATGAATTGTTTTTGATTGTTCTTTCGATATACGAATACATTAGTAAAAATGGATTATTTTGGAGATCTGCACCTTTATGATTGTTCTATGCTAATTATTTTTAGGGAATGTATGGTTAAGTTAGACATTAGAATAGTTTTGTAAAAATTTCGTATTTGATAATAAATACTTGGTTATTAATACTTTCAATATTTTCAGTATTTTTCGTTTTTCTCCTTTTCATAGGTAATTGAAGTAAAATTTGGAGATATTTAATGAGATTCGTTTGAGTAGATAGTAGTTGCAGGGCAAAATAGATTAATTGGATAGGAACATTTCTCAGAAATGCATTGGCAGTTTAACAATGAGTTGCTTAATCCTAGTACTTATGAATAAGGTTGTACTTGATCCTGTCATTAGATCACAATTCAAACTAAAAACAGGAACAAAAGGTATATCAAGAATCGATTCGGGAGCGACAAAGCGGGCCATCTAGTAGCGCACACGTGTTCATCCGTCAGATGCTGGTTCCCATCGCGAAAGCTGCTTTCCATTCTTTCATCCGACACTATTGTCGAAATCTAGTTTAATCTATTGTGTCATCGGACAGGCAAACTGTCGACGGCCGTGCCGAATGGCGTTAATAGACGAGCAATCGCGATTGTAGCGCGATGCGATGGTCGTATTATAGGCCGGTCTCGGCGAGATTGACCGGACAACCGTAACACCTATCGACCAATTATTCGCCGGATTATTGTTTCGCAACAGGCCGCGTAAGCGGCTTCCTCGATTACATACGCGCGTCACACGTATCGATTCCACACTCCCTTCCATCACCGTGGAATTATTATTACGACGTCACGACGAACACGCATGTGACGACCATTTATTCTATTTACAGTCTTCCCCGCGTGACGCATTTCATCCCCATTCCAACAGCTAAATGCTCTTCAATAATTTTATGTTGCTTCAAAAGCCACCCCTTCTTTGTCGTTCTTTAAATAACTTGCGTTCTTTAAATAAAAAAAAATATGCCATGGGAATCTGCTTTTATCGTTGGAACGTTTAGGTGCCACATTTTTAGAACATTTGGTTATCTATTACATCAAATTTGTTCAAATATTAAATCTTGCACCATAATGAATTTATGAAACAGATTGCAAAGATCGATATAAGAAAATGTTACAAAATGAACTCAGTATGAAATGCTGCGATTTTGAGCCAATCACATGTTTTAATTACCCATTGGAAATTCAACGTTCATTGATCAAGAAGCTAAATAGCATTTATTTAACATATATGTAGTACCATTTCAAAATCATCAAATCTCTTCACACAGCTTCAAACACCCCAAACCCTCCGAAAGAATGCATCACAAAATTATCCTCACCATATTAACCTCGTGACGAACATTTACCACGACTCTTCCACCGTGTTTCACCCCCGAGTTGCCTAAAACGCGTGCACCGACGCGACACTAATCAAAAGCCACCCTTCCATCGCCAACTTAAAAGGACAACGCGATACAAATACACCAACAGAGCTTCACCAACTGATTCACGCTAACGCTTCGAATCATCGATCCCTTGCAACATCCTCTAGCTAGGTGACCAGCTTTTCTCCCTTTGCAACTGTCGAATCTCGCGTGATTTCCGACTTCACGTGCCACTTTTCTCACCCGACAATCTGTAACCTTCCGTGGAAGGGTGTTCTTCGTCATCGTAAGCGGAAAAACGGGGCAGAAGGTATACGTCGTGGCATCATCCCCTTACGTTTATAGAAGGGGGACGGAAGAACTGACCCTGGCTCTTAAAAGAGGACTGCGCATAGGCACCGCATCGGGGGATGCAAGTGGCAGCGCGTAGCTACGCAGCGATGGCTCGTGCCTCTCCGCTTCTTATAATGTTTTTCCAGAATAAATGGGCTTTCCAGCGGGCGCGGTGCCGTCGTTGGTACAGCTTCTATGGGGTTTCGTCGCCATGGCAACCCCGTAACGCCATTAACCGGGCACAGGGTTTCTCTCCTGGCGAGGGTCTCCTGGCGCGTGGAAACGGTGACTCCCTCTTTCTTCTGTCTCTTTCTCTTTCTATGGTTCACCCCTGGGATGCTTGCTCCTCCGAATCCTCGAGGACTTTTCGGGGAAGAAGGCTGCTGCGTGCGCGCTCGCGCCCCGGAAAGAGCGAAACCTCATAAAAATAAATAACTCGCGGTCCTGCGAACCTAAAGGTGATACGCGTACAACCACCAGCTTTTCCTTCGCGCGAGTACACCCCCGTTCACAAGTATCAGAACAGTTAGAAGAAACAGAGTAAAATCTGATTAACATTAGGAAAGTAATTTAACCTCGCTTGAATAGTAAACAATTTATATGCTCAATTATTTATTATATTAACAGGTATCGTTTATTCGGTGACCTATTTTTAATCCCTATTATTAGATTGCATTCTGTAAACTTTCGTACCTTTCAACCTTCTATAAATGCATAAAATAAAGAGCCGTCTACTTATTATATGCATAAGATAACTATTCTGTTAAACAGATACTGCTGTATATTAATCATTTACAGATTTATGTTTGCAATAAATGTCCTGTAACTCTATACACATTTTCAGATTGGTTCCTTTAATCGATATAATGACAGTTCAATCTCATTACAATGTTAATGAGATTTCAAACTGTTTCGTGTAACCCACGTAGTATGTACATACAAATTTCCTACCTGCTAATCAAATTTGAATGTAAAAGCAATGTTATAATGTGAAAATTCAAATAATATCTGAAAATATTTTATATAACATACAATGTAGAAGTTTTCTACGGTAAGTGTTGAAATACTTTCATGAGCCACTGTACGCGTATACTGATACTCGATTGGAGGAGGAGAGGAGAGGAAGAGAGAGAGGTAGTCGGCTTTAGGAGCAGGCGATAGCGTGCGTTACGGGACGGGTGCGTAAAATGAGAACACAGGGATGAAGGGGGTTGATGGGAGCGGCGTGGCGGCCGGACCGCACAGAGCTCGTAACCGGCCGCTGCAGCACGATACGACTCCTCGATACCGAGACGAGACCCGTGTGAATGTTCGAGATATCGAGATCGCTGCGAATTTCAACGCGTATCGATCCGCTTATTTTTTTATTGCGCAATAGCGGTCGTGACGAAGGCAAATGAGAGGCTGTATAAAAGCTCGGTTTCCTTTTTATGAGACCCGCCACGGGTAATTAAAAGGGTAGTAAAAGAAAGATGTAACCCCCAGTTGATTCGTAAGGTGATCGTTAGAGGATCTGGTGGCATCCAATGGCCTACGATCGATTCTCGGAGTTTTAAGTATCGTCTGACTATCATTGGGTCATTTATTTTTCCGTAATTTCAGTTTGAAAGAACATGAAATTTTTTCATTATTTTTAACCTTCTCTACGTCTCCAAAATGGAATAAAGTTCGAAGAGTGGATTAAAATTGAATCTTTTAATGAAGGGGAATTATATTTAGCACTTCGTTAGTCGAGTGCCACAGTGTTAAGAACAGCGAGTTATTAAATATGTGATTAAGTTATAAGTGGATTTATTTAGTTTTCGATAAAACTAGTTTTAATCTGTAGCTGTTTCAGCTCTACAAAAATCGATGAAAGAAGAATTTCGTCCAATGATGAACGAAACGAATGGATCTTGCTTTTGTCTTTCAACACTTATAATTTTGTCACAGTTACATAATTTTCATAACCCATGACGAATATACAATGACGATTACTTGAACGATATTTGTAAATAGCGAAGTGTATATAGCGAAATTATTTAAAAAAATGAAATAATACCTGTACATATAATAATCGAATGAAGTAACGACGTGAACATAATCGAAAAAGTGTAATATAAAGATATAAATAATGACCCAGTCACTGTCGTTAATTCTCTGTTCTTGTGCGAGGATCATTTGGTATTGTTGGGATCGCCGTTCCTGCTCCAAGATATTTTTTCTGCTAATCCAATTTTGATTAATAGTAGATTCATTTACGTGGAAACTTCGCGGAAGACTTTCAATTAATTAATCAATACTTATGGCAAAGACTAATAGTCTTCTTCTTCTCGAATAATATCAAATCCCCAATAAACTCTATCACACATCCATAACAGAATTTTGTTTGCTAATTTTTGTATCAATTATTAATTTCAATCGATTCGAATCAATTTGGTTTAGTAATCTATTATCTGATTTTGAAACAAATAAAATTCAATGTGAAATTGATAGAAAATATTAAATGTAAATGTTCTTCGTTGTATTATAATTGGGGATTTTTATTTAAATTTGTAAAAGGAACAACATTTTTTAATTCAGGCCTAAGAAATTTAAATAATTAGAATGAGATGCTACATTTGCAAATTTTCAAATTTCGCACTTAAAGCGCAGAACTCAGGTGGATACAATATTCCTTAATTTTTATGTCGTTTCTGTAAAATCACGTCCGATAAAGAGTATTATAAAATTGCAATACCAAACATTGATACACGATATCGGGCACTATATCAACGAATTGAAATGACTCATTCGCGAAATGGTGTTTACGAAACACAGTCAGCAAGATTGCACACGAGATACCGAGCGTTATTCATAAGCAGTTAAATGGATCCAATTGCATTAGCTTAGCAGATATTCGCCGGCATTATTTGCGACCAGTTGAATGGAATCGGATGTGTTATCTCGATTTATTGAAGTAATTATCTTGTAAGAATGAAGAGGAAACAATATATTTCGACTTATAATTTTATATTTCATGTTCAAGCAAATATAAGTGTATGATTTTTAATATCACGTTACTTTCTGTTTAAGGTTTCTATTGAGTATATTAATTAAAGTCGTATATTATTCCAGTCGTTTGTTATTCCAATTATACAAACAGAAAAACAAAATCAGACGCGGAAAACGCTGACGATCTTAAAATTACTATGAAAATTATCCCGCAATCGTTCTTCTGAAAATTGCTCGAAAAGAATCAAACAAAACACACTCAATCATTGAATTTATGTTGATTCCTGTTTCTTCGCAGTGCTCGTCAAGAACCGCATAAGAACAATCTTTAGCACCCTCTATAACCATGTTCTCTTACTTCACGCCAACCCTCGCCGAATTTACCTAACAACACCGGCACAATTTTGACCCCTTGTTTCTTAAAATCCTCACCGAAACGCCGCCATTTGCCAGTGGCTCGGTGGAAATTACACAGCAAGGATAACAATCCATACCTTCCCCATCTAATTCTGCGTGCTCAGAGAGCCGTGCAATTATTTTCAAAAAACACTTCTCTATTCGTTGGGTTGCCTATTGTTGTTCTCTTAAATGGGAACAACGGGAGAAGGACACGCCTAACCGTTTAATTTCGGGAAGCTGCGTGCGCTCGATCGTCTTCCTGGCGTAGAGAACATTTATTTCCGAGACTAGGTAGGGGAGAGGAAATCGATAGAACAATTACAAAAGTTTCGTATCCTTCGACGAACTGCGTAATCCGGAACTCGAACTTCCAGCCGCACTTGCCAACCTTTCAATCCTTCGCTCAATAATCGCGTCAAGTGCTTCCGAACTGTTTCCGAGGTGACTTTTCAATTGGAACGTGTTGGTCGTGTACTTTTCGACTCGTTATGATTGATGATTGCTACGTTGTCTTTGGCTGAAGGCGACAAGAATTTAAGAACTCGAGGTTTGGGTTTGTAGATTGATTCTTCGTATATTCCTCGACACAATATTAATACGGTGCTTCGATAATATTAATATTTAGCTCCAAGACGTTTGTGAGATCCATGACTTATGAAAGTTCTTGAAGATCATTAGGGTACAACAATATCTTCAGCTTGAATTTCAAAGTAATTAAAGCGTTTAGACTTTTCAAAGTCTTTCAAGAGGGAATTTTTTTAGCTTGCGATAACAATTGTCTTTTACTAATTTAGAAATAGAAATTCAATAAGAGAACTTAATTTTTGTTAATTTAACATTAGTAATAGAAACTGTTTTTCGGATTATTTTACGAGGAAAACACAGTGCGTTCAAATTTTACCTTTGACCAGCTTCTTTCCCACTGAGAACAAACACGTTTTGTGAGTTAACAATTTATCGAATTACAAGATTGCGTGTTCGCAACATTTGAAGATATTTTAGAGGTTAAAAAATAGCCAATGTCTTCGATTGTATTGAAAATAATAGCGTATGCTGATACCGTTTATTATCTCTTTCACCTCTAAAAACATCTTCAGGAAGATATCTCAATTTATAGAAAGCATTTTCGAAACGTGTAGTTTTGATAAAATGTAAAGTAAGAAGAAGAGGAATGCCATTTTTTTACTTCCTACAATATCTTCCTCCTTTAATTGCGAGAAATCGAGCGGGGTTAATTTTAATCGAAGGTATTCGCGAAGGGGCAAGATGGAAAATGGAAGAGAATTGTTAGAGGTAAATGAAGGAAGCGGAAAGACTGAATATTTGGTGTGGTAAGTAGGTTAATGCGACTTTCACTCTGAGTAATTAATTACCTAAAGAAACGAAGAGTTATATCCATAATCAAAGTTTATTACCCAATTTTTACCTTAAAATAAGTATTCTACGTAAAAACAATTAGATATGTGAAATGAGGAAAATGTTTTCATCCGCTAGAGATAGAACAGTGAAACAATACGCATAAGTTGCGTAAACGCAATATCATTGAAAAATGTAAGGTAACTTACATATTCTTATTTCTAAATACAAAATTACAATAAAGAAATCATTCACCTTTTCGATATAGAATGGGCAATTTTATAAAGTACGGTTTATAGGGAACACATAAAAAGCTAAACATTTTCCTTCATCTATTCTGAAAAAAGGAAAAAAATAGAAGAAGCCAGTTTTTATAAACTAATTTAATAAACTAAGTAAATAAACATCCACAAAGAATTGTACAAACTATTCCGGACAAATGATACGCTATTTGGTAATAAATAAATATTCAATAAATTGAATCAATTAATCTCGTGTCCATAAACTCCATAAAGTAGCATCAACTTCCTAAAACGCACCAGCTAGTTTTCATCGACGTTATACCGGAACAATCACAAGAGTTCCAGTTTCTGAAAGTAACAACGGAGCCAAGATCCACCCTCGGCTACAGCAGTTAAGTAGGTCGATGGGTGATAAATTCGATCTGTCCTCCATACGAAAACAACCCCCGAAATTCCAGCGGTTATCTGACTGTCCGCCCTTATCTTCCAGATAATCTCGTCGACGCATAAATCGCGAGGCCTATTCTCGTCTAATGGGGTGGTTGGGCGCGTGACACCCTAGGAAACAAATTAAATAGCGTTTCGCGTATACCCCTACTCACGCACCCTACTCTTTCTTTCGTCGCTTACGTTCACGACGACTCTTCTTATTCATCACCCTATGACGCATCCGGCTCTTCGGTAAGGAAACGAGCCATGACTGGTTGTAGAACGACCAAGAGTGCCTTCTCATAGAAATACATCCCCTTAAATAAGTATCATACGATGATAGTTTGTACTGTGGTTAGAAAAAATATTTGCACACACTCTTATTTCCCAATGGAGCGTAATTTTCATCAGGTTTTATACATAACATTTTCATAGTATCAAACTTTTCTATTTTTATGTCAATAAAATTTATTACGCCCTCTTGGATTCAATTAATTATAACGTAAATGCTACAATAAATAGAATCATGTGAAAATACTTTTTGTAGCTATTGCACGTCCAAAATGTGATCTAATTCTTCCAAACATTATACCTTCGTGTGGAAGTAGTTTAATGTCACTTTCCTGTCGCAGTTTCTTCGGCTCGCTGCACGATTCGCGTGTACAGAATGTTGGAAGTTTTAAACTCACCCGAATATGGGGGTGGTTGCAGTTTCGAATTTAATGGGACGACTACAGCTAGCGCAACGTGCTTTAAACGGCCAATACCAGGAGAGAGGTGAGTGAAAACTGGCCTCCTGGTTCACGTTACGATATCCACCCGAGGTATTGGCTTTTAATTGGAAATCGTATCGACTTCACATCGTGTCGAAGTTATAAGTGGAAAAGGTGTGTTACGAGTATATAAACTGTACAAAGAGTAACAGATTTAAGAGATAGATTTAAGAACAGATTTACGAGATAAGGAAAGTAAGAGGAAATACGAAGCAACAGTAACAGCAATAACACATTCTAAGTTTTATTATATTTATATTAAACTATGTATATCACTAACGCAGAACAGCATCAATAGGCGAGTCAACTTAGAGTTTCCGAACGGAACGTTATTGCAGTACGAGAAAACTTTTGCTCGACTACTTCGAAGTACAATTTAATACAATCGAGTCTCTTTACGGCGTAAAGACAATTCGAAAAGAGGCAGGATAGGCCGTAGAAGTATACCCTTGACAGATAAATGCGTAGAGGAGATATAGAGGATAATTTTGTTTTATTCTTCTTCTTCTTCTTTTAATGAAATGTCCAATTTGTTATGCCCGATTTCTATGGAACTGGAAATTTTGAATACAAAATATATACTAAAAGGTACATTCATCCTAAAACTTGTCGTTTCTGAGCTATTTGACTTTGTTCATCCTACTATTTTCGTTATGAGACATATTGCAAGATGCGCGTAGGTAATACTTCAAATGCAATGAAATGGCGAAATAGCACTGTCTTTTGACACCATTTGACATTTTTACGTCGAATCGTCGTACGCCCGACACGCTATCCATTTTTACATCTTCGCTGCTCCTTCACCGATTCTTTTCTATGTTGCAGTTCGACGTGCAACGTGCGGCTGACGTATGTACGTACATATATAGACAGTGTACTATCGTTGTACGATCGACTGCTTTTCGGTCGGTTGGTCTCATCGTTGTGAAACATCCAACTAGGGTAAGGTATTCTTATCCAATCCAGAGAATTCGCAAACATCCTAAAGAAAAACGAGAAAAAGAAGTGTCATTGAATTACCCAGGTAGACCCAAGAAGCATAGACGATGGCTCTCGTTCGATTGAATTTTAAACGGCTCGCGACAACGTTTCCTGGCCTGATAAACGAGTTTGACCCGGCCAATAAATTTCCACCAGGCTGCAGGTGTAGTCGAACGACCGCCAGAACGTCGCGGCAATTTGTGAACGAAACGTACGAGGCCAAGTTTCTCCACAGTCGACGCGAGCCTACCTTATGTTTTCTAGCACTCGCCTTCCTCGAATAATTCATACGTCGCAGAAGAATCCGCATTTCTCCGTTATTAACTCTTTGATGATTTGTTACGGTGTTTGTCTTTGGTACGTTTGTTATACTAACATCAATCGTTGCTATATTGCAATAGAACTTCACTTAGAAGCTACAATACACGTTATTCTGACGCCTCTTAGCAGTTGTTACAAATATACCACTAGCGATCTTTTTAGATGCTTTATTAATCCTTAAAAGTCGAAGAATTATACTATGACGACCTACGATCTCGTTCAAATACAAGTACAATATGAAACTATTATTAGTATTAAATTATGTAAAATAAAAGGGGAAAAAAAGAAGCAACCAAAGAGATACATCTAGAACCGATTCTAAGTCTTTATGGAAACTGAGAATTGTCGAGCAGTGGTAAACTCGCTATTCGAGTTCAACGATCCGCATAACTTCGTGGGTCTAATCGCGCGGAGAGCTTAACCGCTTCTCGCTTTGATATCGAATCATCGTTACCGCGTGGAATGCCGGGTTCCCTTCGTCTTCACCCTAAGAATAGGATTCGGGAAGCAAAAGGAGGCCAACCGTGATCTTTGCAAAATGTTATTGAATCGCGAGAATCGCTCTAACTGGATATCTGACGTCACATACGTCCTATACTTACTGGATATACAATATCAACAAGGATGCCGCTGTAATCACGGTACAATTGGCAAAATAGTAATTCTACGTCTAAAAACAAATTGTCAATGTATAACATGACAAAGTAGGGTTATTTGGGTCACATAGGCTTCAACATCTCGACAACAGAATAATTAAACTTGTTGTTAAACGTCCATATTATGAGGCACAATTGGTCTTTAATATGATGACACAAAAGTGAAAAAATATAATGTACTTTAGGTCTAGCAAAAAAGAGAAACAAGAGAAAATAGTTCGAATAATCATATGATAAGGCTATTGGATTTATAAAAACTAATAAAACAACAGAATAAGTTTCAGGAATAAAGCAATTAATACATATTAGATGAACAAACTTTCCTTTTGATGAGTCGAAATTACATGCTCATAGATAACTATGTTAGAACTGAATTGAACGAATAGCTGTACAAGCTTTGCAGAGATAATTAGTAAATAAAGTAATTTCTTTCTTATCTTCGATATAAATAATACCATCAATCCCGTTCCCTAAAATATCCCTTCGAGACTGAAAATTAGGTCAGAAACCTGATCCCGAAAGCCTTCAAAGTTCTATACCCAATGGCAACATGTTATGCCACATAGACGAAGACAGAAATTCGATGAAAATCTCCGCTACTAAATCTCTCTTACATCATCCCCCGAGGGTCCCGTGGAAAATCAATAGAAGTTGGCAACGGCGATTCTTCCGACGAGATCTTTCAACCTCCTTTTGTCACCAGCCAGCAGAAAGATCGTTCAAGACTAAGCTTCAATGTCCTTTCGTCGCAAAGTCAGCCAAACAAAATTGCTCGATCCGTAGACTTTAAGCGAATGAGAAAGGTGGGCATCGAAGAGATGCAATTACTGCAGAGGACGACGTGGCGAGTTGATCGGGATCGCTGTCGTAAATTCCTTAGACAAACACCTGTTTGATCGATGTGGGGTGAAACGCAAGGTAAACGGGAGAGGACCGTTCGATCGGTTCCTTGCTCGATAAGGTGTACAAAGTTAGCCGAGGATCAGCTGGCTTAACCTTCCATTAGCGGGCTCGAACTCGACAAGCCGCGCACGTTGAAACACGGATTAAACCGTGCCACCCTTCATACCACCTCTATTCCCTTCTCTTCCTCCACTTTTCCACGCGGCTATAGAATCTAGCGCGCGTGTCCACGTTCCAGACGTCCCGCTACGAAACTACGCTCTATGAACACAGTTCATTGTCATTCATAAGAATCCAGTCACTTTGATAGATTTGTAACGGTATTATTTCAATTTGATCGGAGTGTATGAATTAATGATTATAATTGATAATTCGAAATAACACGCACTGTTTCTTTGTGGAACTCTTAGACTATAAATCCAAATAGCTATCTATTTCTAATCCTAAGAGATTCCATCAGAGTGTATTCGAAAGGTTGTGATCAAACTTCAGGAATATATAGGACTCGACAAAACAAGCACGAAAATCTCAATGAACATGGATCCGATAAGTTAGCGACACAAACGACCCAGCCTTGATTTGAATGAAACTTTGTAAGCCTGAAGAACAACTGAAAACAACGGCAAAACAACGTGAACAAGTTTTAAGGGATGAAACCACCCTCCAAAATTCAATGCCTGTTCGGAAACAGTTCCAAATAAAAAGATGAAGAAAATGCTATATCTGTATCCATGTTTAGTAAGACATTTTACTTACTTTAACGAATAGTATGTGATCTTGAAGTTTGGTCTCAAGTTTTCGAAATATCTTGTACATTGCGGATCTGGAGGACAGTTCGTACTCAACGATGTCTTAACTCTATAAGCACATGTCTTGTCGACTCGCGAAGTCGGATTTTCTTTCATTTTTCGTCATGTCCACGGGTATCCAGTTACGTTGAACGACGTTCACCACGAAAATCCTTTCAGATGTTGTACCAGATATTCTTGAGTAGCGTATATGCATGTACGTGATCAACGGAGCAACGTAATCTAGGGTATCTGTTCCATGGGAAGCTGGATACAACGGCAAAAGTGGAATTTTAGGGGAAATCCGATTCGGCGCTCGACGACGTTCTTCCGCATTTTACGTGGCCGCCTCCGTGACACGGCTGGCGCAGACGCGAGGATTTCCAGCCACGGGATCTTTGTTCTTCGGATGAACGTGATACCCTAGTGTTTGATCTGGATTTCGGCTATGGATAATGTTTCTTGGATAATGTTTACAAAACAGAAAAGTAGGAGATCGAGAAATTAACACGTTCGCGGTGGAAATATCTTTTTATGTTATCCGCAGTGAATTGGGAGTATATAATTTAATTTTGTAAATTAAAGAAAACTGTGTTAGACCGACTGAGAAATATATTATATGTTTATTATAATTTCGATATTTGTCTAGTTCCGTTGCGGACAAAATATACAAAATATACCATGTCTCATTGATATATCATCTACATCGATTTTCTGATTATAAATATCCTACGCGTATGAATTAATACACTAAATTGCACTTTAATTTATTTTTTGCCTTAATTCTTTCGCCTTAATACGACAAAGACTATGAATCTTCTATATATATTTCGCAGGCAACGTGTACCTTTTAATTTCGATTCCCACTTTGCACAGACTACTCACGAACTGCAAATTAACGAAAGTACACGGATACTATCTCTCAAACTAGAGCTCAAAAGTAAGTGCTTAGAGACAGTTCTAAAACAATCTGAGAGAACAAGAATCTCGGAAGAAATAATAAATCAAACGGATGCAAATTGTACGACAGTATCGACGTAGATTACAAGACAGGAAGTCCCGAGACGTATTACAGAGCGTTAGATCCTAGAAAATAATTCGTGCTCATTACTATGCTTCTCGAGGATACGATTCGAATAATTCCACCGTCTAGACACTTCCTGGAAATTCGTTTCCTCCTGCACCGGAATTATTCACGAGACCGGATACTTTCGAGGAGCTTGGGAAAAATGTGTCGAAAGTTCAGCCCATCGAACAGCTTGATTAAAATGAAATTAGCGTGGGTCCGTCCCGCGAATCGATCGTGGGTATAGCAAGACCAATTATCTAATTACACAAGAACTTTCCCCATCGGTCGTGCTTCCTCCGCGACCTGATCTAATTATTATCGTTCCACAAACCCCTGTCGAGTGGACCAACTCGTAACAACCCTTGCGGCTGTCGCCTTTGTACTTCCGTCAGCCCTCTGTAAAAACAAACGTTCTACGCTTGAAACATCGACGTCAAGACCTTTGAGTATGTTCTTTTGGATCTTGAAGTCATTTTCATTGTTGAGTATTTTTTCTGTCTTTTCTAGGTTAATTTATTCGCGGAATTTACTATGGGTTGAAAGGAATAAAATAAACTTGAAGCTTATGCAATCTTAAGTAAATGTAGGAGAATAGAAATTCGTGTAAAAGATTTTCGGGAAGTAATAATGGGCTGGATTAATATTTATGCATAGTGTGAACTTGAAAATTTGGCTACGCGCGATAGGAATGTATTTTATATGTGTAAAATCTTGAAAAATGTGGCATGGTAGAGGTGCAACAGAATTCTAAATGAATCGTCGAGTTTAAAGTTGTTGGCATTGTTTGAATGGTTAAAATATAATAATCTCTATATCATTCTATATCACTGTTTATAATTTCTATATCACTGTTATTTATTATTATAATATTTAATAAACTATTATTTAATTATCACATTTCATCGTTTTCCTTACACGTATTTTAATAATTTCAATGAAGAAACGTTTGAATTTATCAATTCAGATTAAATTTCTATTCAGCTTAATTTAGATTTTTTGAAAGTGATTTAGGTTTTGGTTTATAATAGATTGTGACTCGAATTCCACCATTATCATTATTCAGCGGCTCTATAAAATTTATAACGACGAAAATTATCGAAGAGAATGCCTTATGCTTCGAAGGAAATATATTTTTATTGGCTATTACTACAGCCTCCGTTATACTGTTCGAAAAATGTCTAAATTATATCCAGGAACTCCCACAATGTCTTCGTGCATTGCCTGACTTCGTTGTTTTTCTCTAAAATAAGACACTTTGATAATTCATTACAGACGTAACACGTTGCTTTAAAAGGAAGAATAGAAAGGTTGACGATAGCAGAGCACGCGTGGGAAACGAACGAGTGATTAATGAAGTATCCCGTGGAACGCAAGGTGTCGATCCTCTTTCATACGGGTAAATCCTTAGGGAAAGCTTCCGCTATCACGATAACAAAAAAGGAATCAATATCCACGGTGTTCCGTTATCGTAGAGTAGCTAGAGAACTACGGGGAAATTGATTGCTCTTTGCTTTGGCCTGTTTCGCCGCGATGGTTTTAAATGGGGGGCGTGGGGGACTGTGGTTCCGGGGATGAGTTGAAGGTGATTGGGAACCTGCTCTGTAATGTGTGGCGAGAGGGTTCGAAGTTGTGCAGCTTCGTTTGCGAAAGGTTTTTCTTTTGGGCGCCTGTTGGGCGCGGTTTAAGTGGTACGAGTCAATGGTTCGTGAGGTAACTTTTAAAAGGGATATGGTGTTATGTATAGATAAATCTAATTCTTCTTACTATACGTGGTTTCGATATAGAAAGTAAATTATGCATTAATAATGATTTGGATATGCTGAATAAGAATTATTGGAATACGTAATGAAGATTTTGTCCTATGAATAACAGCTTGATCGCAGTGTAAGTAGCACAAATCAATGATTATGGATTTTACACTTCTACAATAGTTAGGTAACATATTCACGATTCCTCGGATTTCACGATTGGAATAAATAATTATGAAATTTAAAATTGAATTTACTGTTATACGTATGTACATGTGTAAGATAGTTTCAGTGTCAGTATAAAGAACAGGTTGTGTATTAAGAATGATTTCGATACGACGAATGAAGATAATTGAAAAACACGACGGAGCCTTTTCTTTTAAACGACAGTTTGAAGTCTGGATTAAATAGTACGAGTCGATAATTGTTTAGCAAATTATAAAGCACATATTATGTTACATATACTGTTATTGTTTTGTTATACTTTTGTTATATTGTATTGATACAACGTGGAATCATTAATAATGATTTGGGAAGGATGATAAAGATAAATGAGATATATGATGAAAGATTTCAAAGCTGCGTTGATCGTTTTATTAAAAGTTTTTCCATTGGCCACCACCAATCTAAGCGCAGTTTAAGTAGTATAGATCAAGGATTATTCAGAAAAACTTTAAAGCGGGTGTAATATTGTTATTCTGATTTTTTTCTTGATCGTTGATTGTTTTGTTACGTGATTTTAATACGGTGCAAATGTATTAATAACGATTTAAGAACAATAAATTAAGAGAATTGTTTATGGAACATACCTTCGTAGATGAGATGTAAATGATGCAAGTCTACTCAAGATTGTCCAGAAAAATATAAAAATGAATAATGTTATTACACATACTGTTACTTTGGTTATACATAGAATTAACATATTATTATTACTCTCAACGTAATGAATAAAATGTACAGATAGAAATGTTGATATATTTTATAAATCTACATATGCAAAAACTAATTTGTCTAGAAATAGTATTTGTCAATCTACATATCAAATAAAATAAATAAAATCATATAAAATACATAAATCACGATACCTAAGAATTCATGGAACAGCTTTATCTGTCAGATAAAATCTGAGAAATATAAATGAATAGACCAACTTATAACAGTGAAATCATTTTCAGTAATAACGTGGGATTCAAAGGAGTTCGAAGGGATTAAATTACTTTGATGAATTTTTGACGTGAACTAAATGCAGCTGACATTAAATACAAAGGCTGCATATATCAGGGTATTTAATAGGAAGGTAACTCTAGCTCTTAGTTATAACGTAAGTCAGGCTTTATGTAAATTTTAGTATTAAAGCGGAGATCGTTCGACAGGATTTCATAAAATAATAGAGGAAAATTGGCCAACTAACGCGAACTATTAATCAGGGCAAGATAATTAATTCTTCGACGTACATAATAAACTCCCATTATAATAACGATTTAATCTATCCAAATAATCACACTTAATTTTATACAAACTTTTATTACTCACTTTTGCAAACTCTTGTTAACCCCTTTCTGCATTATACTAAACAGCCAAAATAATTATCGACCTCGTACACCGCAATTTCCTCCACGACGTCGTCGAACGTTCCCTCCGATATTCGATTAATAATGAGGCCAATATATGCTAATTAGTGGCATCGTTACGTAAGGATCTTTCCATAACACCAGTAAAAGCCTGTTCCAAGCTGCATCTGGCTGCGTACGTATTACTCGCATCGTGAATCGAATTATCAGCTACCGTCTGTCGAATTAGCGATCCTACATATCAGCCACTATAGTAACAGTATGCATTCGATATAACGTAATCATGATGGAGAATCTCGAGTGTCGAAAGGATCGCGGTTTCTCGTTGACAAGAGGAATACGAGACATAACTAAGGATGTAGTCTGTTGTTTCTTGCTCCGTTTTCGATCCCTCCACCACAATTCCAGCCACGGATGGCTAATTTACGCTTTCGCTGGTTTCAATATCGACACAATTTTTCGCGATTCATATGAAAGATTGCGAAATTACGGATGAAACTTCTGTCTGGTATTTTTGTCTGATTTCATTCTGTGCTAAAAGTACAAGTTGAACCATCGGATACATAATATTTGTAACAGATACAATGTTTTTAACAAATATGATAAATGCAATAACTTAGTTTTATGGTGTTTTTTTTTTTTTTTTTTTTTTTTTGAAAAAATTGAACGGTGAAATAAAATGAAATATATACTCTCAAATATCCAGTGATCATTTGTTAAAAATGAACGTGCACGTTTCGCGTAACATAGATTCATTTTTATTTTCATTTGTGTATATCATACCATAAATATAGCCGCAGAGTCATATTTACGTACCATAAGCCATAAATAATAATAATAGAATAACATTGAAATATTTCTTTTCCGCGAACGAAAAGTGTTTCGATCTATAACAATATGAAAACTGTCTTCACGCACATACACGTATTTCCAAAGATACCATTAAGAAAACAATAATTAATAAACTGTATTTCCTACAAATTGAGACAGAATGTAAATAAAATCTTCAATTTACGATTTTATCTTCTGATCACAAAACTTTTAAAGGTCCGCTTGTTCAACCGTATCGTATACGTGCCCAATCCTATGAATGGCCATGAAATTAAAGAGGAAACGAACGAAAGGCAAACGCGTGCACGGTCGATAGTTTTCGTAGCACCAACGAACGTGTTACGCCGCGAGGGTACACGTCGGTTTTGCGGCTGATTTTATGGCTGTCCCTGGAAACTTTACGAGCTGACCCCTGATCCTAAAACACACCGAATTACACCGTGGCCACGTTTCGTCCGATCCTGCCCCACCTCTTTTCCTACGTCTCGTCTACCCACGTTCCTACGAGTTCTCTCCGTGAAACGGTCTCGCGGAAAGAGACGAAAATTGAGAGCGGCTATCGATCCTCTCGGCTCCTTTGGACGCTTACCAACAAAGAGAGCACGAGTTCAAATGTACCAACGACACGACGCCACTGGAATCTTAACGATTTTTATTCGGTCCGACGTTTTGCCAACTTCGCTCCGGCTTTCTACGCTAAACTCCATCCGATTCTCTTTTACCTTTTTCCATCGAGCAGGAATTGCTTTATGAATCGACGATCATTTTACCTTCAGCATGAGAATTTGCAAATTATGAATTTGCCAATGTATACGGAAGCATATCTTTTTCAATTCTTTCGTAGATTCCTTTAGATTTTACTTTCTGACGATGTTAGTGGAAACTTTTAGTTTTACCAATCGGTGATCATTTTACGGTGACTTATCGTAGTTTAGAAATTACTGGATTTTTATGATAATATTTAGTTTAACGAGCGAAACATTTTTTAAAGACGTCGCTAAGTTTGTAACGGCAGATCTCGCCCGAAACGCTCTTAAACATTCCTCGAACGTCTCAACTAGCTAATGAATCACAGTATCCCTTTTGTGAGTCTGGAGGCAGTCGATCGTCGATGACTTGGCAAGCACACCGAATACATCGCCACGAGCTATAGTCCCGGAGATAATTTCTCTGCGCGATGCTGGAGGAACGCAACGACGAAGGATTAGACGTCGAAGAGGATCAACGGAACGGAGAATAGGGTGTATCGTGAAACGAATCGGCCTCGAATTAGGCTAGCGCCGCGTAAATTGATTTCGAACGAGGGCCCGGATATCCTGCGTAATCCGACGACAGCTTACTTACCACTAACATAGAGACAGACAGACGGATATGTCTACTCGTGACGCAATCTAATTACCCTCGAGAATATTTTATGCTCGACACGTTTCTCATAAGGGGGGAATCGTGTCGGCCGTCTACTGATTACACGGGAACGTCAACTTTTCGTAGGGTCACCAGAGAAGTTGAGGCACTTCCGTGACTCGCCCTTTTCTGCTTTTTATCTTAAGACGTTTGATGATCATTTCATGTGTAATGTCGTCTCTTACTTTACATTTTGAATTTCTGATACACCCACGCAATTATTTCTTGCACATGGATATTACTCAAATTTCTCCTCGAAATATCGCGAATATAATTTAAAAAGTTAATCATTAGGAGAGAGTGCATTCGATCAAATTTTTGCAGTTAAAGTTTTATTTAAAAAGAAAACGATATTGCATATGCTCTGACTTAATATAATATAATAGAAATACTATATTAATATTTAGTCCAATTATCAATTACTATATTAATATTAGTCCAATTATCTCCAAAAAAAAAAAAAAAAAAAAATACGTTACATCCGTATATAATTAAACTTATCCTCTAAATCAACTTTATGACTTCAACTTAAAGAGGCGAAAAACTTCATCAGTCAGAGATAACCTTCTATCTGTCAATTAACCATCAATTCCATCGCGCTCAACAATATGTCTCTCAATTAAAAGCCATCGTTTATCCATAAAATTTTTTCCCCAGAGCCAATATGCTTGTATTATAAAGAAATAGAGGGTCGGTGACTGGCTCATCACAAAGTTAGAAATAACGTTATCCTCCCCGGAGGATCTAGCTGGAATGATCAAGAAAGTTTGATCGAATTTCTCGCGGGAAACTGGAAAATGAGTTTCCGCGCTGGCCGACTATCGGCGAGAAGTATAACTGAAAATATCCCTGGCTTCCGATGGACCGCTCTGGGTCAGTTGTTGCGACCAGAACGACCACCTGATAGAACCAACGGTGAATGTATCCCGATACCGGATGAAAGAACCTCCAAGTCGGGGTAGCCACCGGGTATTGATTCCTTTTACCGGAACGTCGAACGGTATAAGTCGCCTTTTCGTGAAGAATTCTTTTGAGAAAAATATCGAGACATTGAACGATGATAAAGAGCTGCCTGGTTGGATTTATTTAGGATTTATTCAGGCTGCGATTTTTCCATAAACGATGAAATAACATGGTAAAATATTTCTGTTCGATTAGTTCGAAGCAAGCGTAGGAAAATGATTTGGAAATTTCAGCAATGCGTAATTCTAATATTAGATTGTAACTTCATTTCTAGATAAAATAAATTTCCTTTTATTGAAATATTCAAGCGAATGTGCTTTTGTTTAGATATTAAAATATCAATTTGATTTTATTTAGATATTAAAGTAAATTAGTTGCCCCTTATTTAAAACGAAAATCAGCTTCTGGCTCAATTTAATACATACATTAATATGTGCATATGTAATATCGACTCCTCTATAAAGGGGATGCATCTGTCAAAGTCAACGTATTGTGCTGTATCGATCCATTTCCAAGAGTATTGTATTGCTGATAGCCGGAATTAAAAATGTATCATCAGTGTTCAATGCTTTAGCAACTAAGGAATGCTGATTTCGTCATTAGTTGGTATTGACAAAATCCACATTCACTTAGTTGCCAGCTCGGGCTGTCTCGCAATGACTTAGTTGCCAGCTCGAGCCGTCCAGCAATGACTTAGTTGCCAGCTCGGGCCGTCCCGCAGTGACTTAGTTGCCAGCTCTAGCAGACCCGCAGTGACTCAGTTGCCCGTCTAAGCGCCGCACCGACTTAGTTGCCAGCACAAAAAATTCGTATTTTCATTAACTTTGCCAAATGGATGATAAATTGGTTCCTAAACAGATATTCCTCTCGTTTAGCAAATGCTCGATGAGTATACTCGACGTATTACGTATCTTTATGTATCTTCGTACGTTTTTATGTATTTTATATACATTTTTAAGCTCCATAGCAGCTTCGAGTGGTGATAAAAGTTCTTTAAAGCTAAACTAAAAAATTGCTGAGGACTAACGTGGTTCTAAGAGTCGCGGATTTAATAATTTTGAGGTGGCGGTAAGGAGCCCGACGCTTTCTGTTGTCGTTGTCTACCGTCGAGGATCGCGTGCACGAGGCTGATGACTCGAAGACACTCGGGAATCCTTGGGCTTACGATGCTCCATGGCACGTGGAAAGCGATAAAGGTTTTCTATAAAAAATAGAACGATCTGGCTACGGAGTGGACAGGCTAGTGAACCCTCTGGCAAGAGGACTCAGAAGGGCAGTCAAAAAAGCTCAGCACTTACCCCAGTACTTTCGCGAGATCCAGATCGCCGATAGAGAAAACCGATATATATTCTATCTAACACATGATAAACTTTTGCTTTTCGACAACGTAAATTTGCCAACAAAAGTATATGTAAATATTGAATCGATGCACGTTTGTTATTAAGACAATGTTTTTAATACTAAAAAGTGATGTACTAAAATGATAAATAATTGAAATAAATATTGAAAATGAAGATTTTTAAATGAAATGAATTGAATGAATTGAAACTCATTATTTTAGATGTATCTTGATTTAGTTTTAAAAACTAAAATAAATAATTCTTACAATTACGACGTTTGCTACGATATTCAATATGAAATTTACATATCTTTTCGTTCAACAAGTAAATTTGCAATTTGTGGTATATACATCGTCGATCATATAAGTTGTTCGATTATTTCCATTCGCAGTAATTCAATTTACAAGAACAAAGGAAGATCAATACGATAACCGTAAAACTACTTTATTTGAATGTTTTGTAAAATGAATCAGCCAGCCATAAAAGTTTATTTTTACGATAAAAATGTTACAATGCATCTTATTTCTATATTTCTCATTGCATGTATATTTTTGACTATTTTAAAGTTATACGACGTCGGAGACGCTGTTCGGAAAGAAGTCAAGTTTAAACATCGAAGACGAGCGATGGAATGGGAAGCAGTTTGCAGGGTGCGAGCTGCAAGTTCTGTTTTCTTTTCCCGATATTCTCGACGTCGCGCGTCGCATCGCTCCATCGTCTTAAAATATACATTTTGTGGTGCACGAGTCAAGAAACGAAATGCTTCTTTTTCCTTCGAAAATAGTAACATTTTTTTAGAAAATACCATTTCGAGAAAGAAATCAAATTTTTCATTTCTCATTTTCAAATCTTCAATTTCTTCCTAAACATCCTCGTTGTTCCAAATATAAAGCGAAAATTATTTTCACTTGTAATTTGATTAATTAAAATCAATTTAGAAAAGAAGCTTATATTTCTGTACTTGAGCTGCTTTTTATAAAACCTGGAGTAAAAGCTTTCTTCATACTATTTCCCCCAAAAGCTCACTCCATCTTGTAAAGTACACACTCTACACGGACGAGAATTCAGGAAAAAGAACCATCTCATTTCTTCCAGCATGCTCTTTCACTTTGCGATCAACAATAGAAGTACACTTTACAAAATTCGATACGAGTGTTGTGCAAGCGTCAACCTTTGAATTCGATAGCAAAGCATTACTCGTATCTTAAATGCCGTTATTCTTTTGTATGATTATTCAGAAGTAGAATCTACAAATGTCAAAATGTTGTTACTCGTTCGATAGTACTGTTCGATTTGCTTATTGGTAAAATTTGGTTTTTATATGACCTTTCTATTACTTGCCTAATGGTTTTTATATGACATTTCCATTGGTTAATTTAATTAATTAGAGTGGTGCTAAGAAATGATTGAAAAATTCATATTTTTGAAACTGATAAAGTTATAGAAAATAAAATATAGATTTTTGTTGGTTCAAATTGGTTGGAGTGCAAATCATTAGAGTATTCTATGCACAAAACGGTTCTTCCAGTATATTCGCGGATTATAACATTATTTACTAATTTTCAGATTTTAATTGGATGAAAATAAATAATTATTTATAGATATTATCTATAGATATATTATAATCTTATAATCTTAATTTTTCGTACTGAAAAAGAAACAAATGTTTTTTGCATTTAACGTAGCAGAAAGTTATTTTCAACGCAGCAAATTTTTGTTCTAGGAATTGCTTCCAATTTAATGGAAATAAAACATTTTCAGCTAATTCCAACCAATCGTCAACAAGCAAATTAGAAAAGCGAAGCGCAGGCATCGAATCGGTCGAATCGATCAGATCGACCAGGCTCGGCGTGTGTCGTATTAAAATCAGAACGCAGAAAAAGTAATGCGTCCGGACCCTTTGACGGGCAAATTGAATCTCCAATCAACGAATACGTGCAAGTGCCGGCTTAAAGCCTAATCCAGAAACGAAGGCACGGCCTCCGGGCAAAATTCAATCGTCCTATCCCTCTCGTTGCTCTTGTAGCCGAATGTTCGTACGTGCGGCGACCGGTTGGCGTTTCTCGTTGCTGAAGAAGGATGCCACGCGTGTTTGCTCTCTCTGGAAAGTACGAGAACGTACCTCGCGCTGAAAAAGGCCACCCTTCCGAATATACAAGATCAGAGAGAAGATCGGTACGTGCGGCGCCTTCCGCAATCTACATTACGTATTTCTCGGCGAGTCGATGAGTTTCGTGATATATCATGGCCAATGTTCGCGGCGAGAGCAACGAAAAGGGGAACAAAGAAAGGAGAAACCAGACATTGAAGAAAGGGGTGTATCAATTAAAGCGTGCACGTACTGCAGTTCGCGTAAATATTCCAATTTTTCATGAATATATTACGTGTGTGATGACACATGAAACATTTTGGAATGTCATTAACACCGTAATGGAACACGATCATTCTGTTTGTATTAATATAATTTGAAGCGAATCTGAGAACGTACACCTTTATCCATAAATATTAGAATTGGACGTAACTTTCATAACCGGAAAGAGGAACATAGAAAAATACATGGAGCTAATTAAAAGATTCGCGGCCAGGAAACGTGACGACAAACGAGCGCCGGTTAATTCGCGGTACGCGTGCTCCATATTGAATTAATAACGCGGATCGAGTTGAACGTTTCGGGTACGGCCGCTAAAAGCGAGCCACGCTACGCGATCAAACTTTCATTCGCGATTAATGGCTTCCGAATTCGTCGGCCGTTATATCAGCCCCTTTTAGGAGCCGACGACGGTACAGGTGGTGCACGCAGCGGCACGTAAAACGTCGCATTATCGAATTAGGTAGACGAAGCTACCCGTATCACTAGAAGGATACTCTTACACGATATATATCGTAGACTGTAGATGTAACTTCGTACGAATGAAGTCAGGGACATTTTATGGCTGAAAATAAGACGAAACTCAAGACAACAAAATTGCATTGAAGGGATTTCTGTATGAAAACCGAACTTGGAGATTTGTCAAGTATCGAACATTTTTGAGAATTTGTTGAGTATGTATGTATTAGGTAAATCCTATTAATGAGTAAACATATTACATGTTTAAAAAATAAAAATTACATTGCGATACGTATTATGTTTCTAAATATGTATGCAAGTACTTGAATTCAATATTTTGTACATCTCCATTGATCATTATTTATTCGTCTAATTATATTCTTACGATCTTATATCCACGAAAGTCATTTTTCTATATAACAAGTAATATTAATGGTACAAATTCTATGATACTTAAAACGTATAATATTTCTGTTCCTCTCAAACCATTGTTTCAAATGTTTTATTTCTTTTCGTATGTAGAATATCCTCTTACAAATTCTGTACTCTTGCTAGTCAGACACGTATACATACACAAATATTAAGACTGGATTTTCCAAAAATCCAAGTCTCCAACGCAATATGTATCGGTATCCTTAAGTTTCCTCCTATTTCGAGCCACAGAATCTCCTTGACTTCTAAAATACAGGCTCACGGTATGTACTGTCTACGACCGTAGAAGATTCTCTTCTATCCAATTCTCTCTCCATCTCCCTCTTTGTCGCCGACGTTGGCACGAGCCTCCTTGTAAGTAGCTTTACCGCGCGCGCGACGAGTGTAGATCAAAGATCCCAGCTGCGAGCAGCCTTACAAGCACCTTAATGATTAAAACACAGGCAGCTGCGTTGGTTGTCTTCTTCGTTTGCAGAAGCTTCGTTCGAGGAACGTAGAGCCTCGCGTTGGTTGTTGGTCGCTTCTGTAGGCCTTCACCTATCCAACGAGAACGGACGAGCGAAACGAACCGGGACTCTGCCTATGACCTCTCATCGAACAGAGGGACCACCCTACCCGATACGCGGGCAGATCAGAGGAAGCCCGTGCCCGTAAGTCCGTAATCTCTGTATCACGTCCTTTTCCATCCAGCAACCATCCGGCTCCGACTCTCGTTCTTCGTCTTTCCAAAATCGATTTCGGTCGGGTGCGGGGCCGCGCCCACACCACGACATACACCGAGTTCGACTGGATCTGACTGGAGAGGTAGAGGGGAACACAGTCGAGGGAAACAGAGGGAACACTGGCAACCGGGAGGGAAACACCCGGCTTGAGAGGGCGAGTTAGCCTCATTTAACCGAGAAGCTTCCCGGCATGTCGTCGTTGTGCGTACGATACCCTCTCTCTTTCCTTTCGTGGCCTTCTCGCGGCTTCTCCGAAGCACGGTGGGACAGGATGGACACGCGGTTATCCTGTCGAATAGTTGGGATTTTGATTCTGTTGTATTAATATTTTTAAGTACTTATTTATTTATTTATTAGAGTGGCGACCATCCCTAAATAGATATTTTATTGTCTTTCAATTTGAAATGTCTTGGAAATTTTAGACTAAATAAGAACCTATAAAGTAAGTTAAAAAGAAGTTATTTGACATCACATATATCTGTAGCAGGTGATCCGTATCTCTTTAAAGCCGCTAATATTCCTATAAGCTAACTTAGAAGACGAAGAAGACATTTGTAATCTTCATTTTTGGTTTCTGTCTCTGTGCCAGCCATACGTTTTCTCGTGACCTACTCTTTTCCAGAATATGGCTGCGGATCTTGACTGTGGAAACGCGGAGGAATCAACGCGAGGATCTATTTACTAGAGGAACACGGTGAAATAGTTCTTCTTCGAGCAGAAAAGCGAGATCGTGGATCTCAGCAGAACAGATTGGCAAAGTTGCTGCACAACTACGAGTTTGGACGCACTTTTTTGTGAGAAAACTTGCGTGCCTGACGTTGCGAATTCTACTTTTTTGGAGAACAATCGCTCCACGATGGCTTAGCTATAGTGGCTTTTTTACGGTTTTCGAAATTAGCAAGAGAGTTTTCGTCGAAGAAGTAAAAGACTGACAATTTTTTAAATACAATAGAAGAACAATGTTTTGAAAGAACACACCAAAAGTTTTATCATTTTTTCAACTCTTCTTTTTTAAACTAAATTTCGTAACGAAAGTTCGCGTATTTTTCTACGAGTGAATTACGATACATTTTTTGAAGTCTGAAGAGTACATTTAATTAAGCAACTATTACTTCCCTTATGATATGTGCGATTAATATTTTTTAAGCGACGGTGGAGCTTTTGATAATTTTACTACGTTTTTAATTAAGAATCGTCGAGTTTTTTATCGCGATCGTTAGTTTTAAACAGCGAAACGAGGACAAGCTTTTATAATACTAACCGGATATCGAAAATTTTGTAATCTTAATAAGAAATGATAACGTATCGTGGACCAGATGACACCTGCTCTTATATTTGCAAATTTTTTAGGTACTCATCCAATATATATAGGACAATCTACACTTTTGTTTGAAAGTATGAGACAAATCATTAATGAATATCACGAAAGTTTATATATTTAGTTTGTACCTTTATAGATTATATAATAATTGGAGAAAAAAAGCAACTCAATATTGATAATTCTTTTTTAGCACCTTTTGCACCATTTATTTTCGAATTATATTTTTTATTGATGAAAGATTTATTAACTAGCACGAAGATACAAAACCATTGTTATAAATCAAAAATCATTGCTGATATGTGGAATTTCTTATTTCAGTTTCGTCCTGAAATTTTTCTAAAAGCATTAAACTTCTGTTTTTTGTTAACAGAAAAGCTGGATCCCATCTAAAAGCTCGAGAATTGTAGAAAGGTTATATATATTATAATAAGTACATAATTTACTTCAGATATTCTGCATATTGTTACGTATTATATACATTTTTGCATATTTAAATTCCAAATAATGTATAAACCTCATGCTCTTAAGATACACGTTTCAAGAGAATTCAGTTGCGAAAAAAAGAAAGGGAAGAAAAGGGGAGTTTTCTTAAGAAAAGTAAACTAAAAGTTCCAGCTTGTTGTACTGGGTAAAGGATTTGCTTAATTCTTGGAATGGATACTTCCGTTGCCTCGTAGCAAAACATTCGCTTCGACTAATTAGTTTTCTTATTCGACCAAGCTATAGCGCTCTGTATTCGGAAACTACGCTAAATTTTAACTTCGCTTCCGAGAAAAATGCACTGCGCGATGGTTTAAAAGTAACAATACTACGAGTGAAATGGCAAGATAACATTAACGTGATGAAATTTCTTTTTATCTTGTGCTATTTTTATTATGGTAAAACAGCATCACGTACATCCAGTAAAACGATAAATTCACGGTTATGATAGAACGAGATTCGTTGACGAACACGTTGACTGCAGCGTCATCCATATTCGGATGACAGTTTTATTTGTTCGATTGTGCACGACGTTAATAAATGCTTTCAGCAAAATCTGGGACAGCCAATGATGCCTGGATGAAAATATCAGACTTATTGAAATCCAAGAAAATTGATGGAACTCGTATAAACTGCTGCGAAATATGTATTTTGTGAAAATGATTGTGTGCTTGAAAACTGGATTAACCTGAAGCCATCCTTTTTTCAAATTGAGTTATTTGAAGATGTAAGCTGCTTTAAGTAGAATGTTACTTTAGGGCCAGACAGATCTTCTGTTCAACCAATGATCATTTTATTCTACGAGCTACCTTTAATTAAAATACATTGAAAATATTGTCCAGTTACAATTTTGAAAAAATAGTTTTACAAAATTGTTTCTTAACCCTCCATTTCCTAACATTCTAGTGATCATTATCTAGTTTAATTTTTTACTTAGAATTACGCTCTTTTGCTGTTCTAAAATTATGAAGTATAGAAACGGAATTATAATTTATAATAAAAGTACAAAAAAATAGAATATTACATGAATTTCCAAATATTTAAACGATATTGAGACCTATATCTTTTTGTATCAGTAGTCTGCCTTATGGGAATCGGAGGATTAAAACAATTCCTTTCTCTTCTCTTCCTTTTTTCTCTCCTTTCAACTCTCCTTCTTTTTCCATTTTCTTTCTCTTTACTTCAACTTCTTTTTCTTTCAATTTGTCTCTTTCTTTTCTTACTGACTTCAATAAGCTTGCTTCTCAGGTGCAGAATTCCTGATTATTAAAGTACGCTTTGTACTTCTCAATATTGAACAAAGCTACATGCCAAATTAAAGCACAAAATTGTGTTTCTGTGAATCCTTTAATCAGTGTATGAAATAATTCCTATAAACCCTTCAACCAATCCATGAAATAATTTCTGCAATTCTTAATCAGCTTGAAGATAAAAGAAAAAATAATTCAGATGTAATATTTAAATATATCAATGTCAATCTTTATTAATATCGTACTGTATTGTTTCCCAAATTATTTTCCTATATTATCAAAGTAGATATCATTTTAATGCACTTCATAATTAGTTAATTTTATCGAATATGTTCTTCAATCTCGTTGAGCTTTAATGTACTATCACGGTTAATTGTACATAGCACAATCTGACCTAGCTGCCATGTTGAACACGATTGTTGATTAATGATGCGTGACAGGAGCACGTGTACGTTAAATAGGTGACAGCTGTAAAGCGGTCGCTAAATAGATCCAATATATATATTACTCGTGAAACTGTAATATTCTCAGTTAAAATTTAAATTAAAATTTGTGACAAAAATTTGAGGATGAAAGAAACACATATTTCGACGATCTTTTTCTGGTTCAATAAAATGACGGAGTTTTATAAAAATAGATGTTACGCGATTGAAAGTATGAAAATTATATATTCATAACTCCAGATCTAAAAAAATTTATTTTGTTTGATTGACTATACTATCGTATTTCATTACCGCACTTTTACAGGGTGTTCGGCCACATGTGTCAGGTAATTTAAGGGGTGATTCTTAAAGCCGAAATAAGATGAAAATCAAGAATTAAAAAATTGCATTTTCGACTTTGTTTTTTTTTATTAAGTTAAATAAAAAATCTGCCAAAATATCCCTGTATGCGAGCAAACGAAAGAAAGTCAGACTAAGCAACGGGGCGCACACTGATCCTCAAATCAAACAACACTTGAGCGGCAGCTTATCTCGTACAGATCGTAGAGAAGAAGACCACGATATTTAGGAATTATAAACGAGCCCGCGCAATGTTTTGCCAAAGAAATGATAGATTGAACATTAAATCTACTTACCCATGGAAATCCATAAGAAGTTTGGATGGAGTTATTTAATTCTAGAATACTTCATTCTTATTTATATTTTACTAAGTACCAAAAGTAGTTATTACTAGTTACACTTCAAAACTATATCCGAATTATATTTCGCTAATATAATATACCATAGATGCATTGATACGAACACCTAGACAAGATCGCAGCCTATTAACTCATATCATTTGCTATATAATTAATAATTATACCAGTTATACAGTTAGTTGCTTCGCTGTATAGTGATACAATTAGTAATAATATGTCAAATAATACTGATTGCCCGGGTCTTACCCTCCTTTTATGCAAAAAAATCTAAAATTTATTTATCATCAAATAAATACTCTTTTCGGTGTATGTTTGCACGATGTTTAAAACAAACAGCTAAAGCAGCTTTACGAAGAAAACCGTACGCGAGAACTAAAAACCTGACTAGGATTCATGAAAACTTGAAATCTAAAAATTAAATTAAATCTTAATCTAACTGTAATTCTATATGACGCACTGTTTCATGAACATGCATATATATTCACATATATATATTATAGAGAATAATTTGTATCTTTTTAATCGAAACTGGGGTAACGTTGAAAACAAGAATTTTAAGTTGGAGTCCGGTCTAGATCATCCAAAATGCTTTTGGCGACTTTTGGTGACCCAAACTGGACTGGTGCGCAGTTCTTAGCTTGGTAACGTTTTCCAAAGATTAATCAACTAATTAATTTTTGGAAAACGATGCCAATTACCAGGTCTCACCACGAGGAGGTGACTACGCAAGAGACCCGCCCATGAGTTATTTAACATCGTTATGCATCGGTCTCGACATTCAACCTATTGGCAAGAATGTCGAGTTCTGACACTATTTGATCATGGGCCTGCGTAAAGAGATAGTTATTTCGTAGCTTAACCGCGAAACATCCATCTCCTACGCAGCAGTTACACGAGTCTTTACAAACATAAAACAAAGCTTGCACAACGCAATATCTATCTCCCACACAACGCAACATGTATCTCACACACAACGATTACATCGATCAGTACAAAGATCGTACAATAATTCGCAACCCTATCGGCAGCATTCCGTATCAAAGACACATTTGTCTAACTTGGGACGAAAGAAAAAAAATGAGGCTAGTATGGAAAAGAAGCCCCAATAATCAGACGATGAAAGAAACACCGCGACGCGTGCGGAACAAACGAAATCGCGATCTCTCGAAAGAACTAACAAACCTACGAGACGTACCCCCGTGCACCAGATAACCCTAAGGTTCAGCGGAAGCCCAAGCATTGACCTTCGCTCGATTCCTGTCACGTCGTTTGCAACTTATCACGGTCGATGGCACCGACCGATGATACCAGTGATCCAGCAAATGGGCCTGCAATTTAACACACTC